>NW_027554502.1:0-40134 GCF_053574225.1 Canis aureus
GTATTGAATTATGAGAAAATTTAGGGAGCCCATGAAATTGTGGATGTAAAGGAGAGCTACTAGGAGTGGGAGAGATCCTATTAAAGTATAAAATAAGAAGTAGAGCCCTGCGTTTAGTCGTTCAGTTTGATTCCCCCATCGGGTAATAATGATCAGGGTTGGGATTAGTGTTGCCTCAAATAGGATGTAAAAGAAGATAAGTTCAGAGGCGGTGAAAGTTATAATTAGGAACAACTGGAGAAGAATCAGTATTGAAATATATAGTTTTTTTCGAGTTAAGGGTTCTTTTGATAAATGGTGTTGGCTTGCTATAAGTATAAGGGGTAGAAGTCATGTTGTAAGTGCTAGTAGCGGTGCTGATAGGGAGTCAGAGAAAAATATTAAGGAGGGGTTCAATGTATTATCATTTGGTTGATTCAGGTAGAATAAGCTGATTAAGCTGATTAGCAAACCATATGTTGTCGTGTTAATTCAGATTATGTTAGCTTTGATACTCATGTAAGGGGGATCAGTATGATAGTGGGGATGATAATTTTTAGCATTGTAAGAGGTTTAGGTTTTGTACGTAATCAGTCCCGTAGGTGTTAGATACTATAACTAGTAGAGATAGTCCTAATGCTGCTTCGCAGGCAGCAAATACTAGTAGTACGATTGGTATCATGCTGGCTAATGTAAGGTGGTTGTTGAGAATAGTTACAGATATTATTACAAATAGTGATAATATTATGCCCTCTAAGCATAGTAGCGATGATATTAGGTGTGATCGATAACAAGTATACTATTAGAGAAAGAATGAATGCCAGAAAGATATTAATATATACTATGGACATATGATAATTATGAGATAAATCATAATCTAATGAGTCGAAATCATTTGTTTTGGCTTAAACTAATTATCATATTCGGTTCATTCTAGCCCCTTTTCGGTTCATTCGTACGCTAGGCTTGCAGCTAGGAGGGAGATTGTAGGAGTGCTATGATAAGTATTGTTGTCAACATGTTGGTTTGTGACGCTCAGGGAAGTGGGAGTAGGAGTGCGATTTCTAGGTCGAAAAGCAGGAATGTGATGGCAACTAGGAAGAATTTTATAGAGAAAGGTAGGCGAGCATCCCATGGGGTCAAAACCACATTCGTAGGGGCTTGTCTTGTCTGTATAAATATTTAGTTGGGGAAGTCAGAATGCGATTAGTACAAGTAAGGACGCTAGGGTTACATTAGTTATCAAGGTTAGTATTACGTTTATTACTTCTTTCCAGGTTGATCTGGAGCTAACTGATTGGAAGTCAATTGTACTAGTTATACTAAAGAAATAGGATCCTCATCAATAAATAGATACATATAAGAATAGTCAGACTACATCAACAAAGTGTCAATATCATGCAGCGGCTTCAAATCCGAAGTGGTGGTTTGATGTGAAGTGGTAGTATAGTTGTCGGAGAAAGCACACGATAAGGAATGTGGAGCCAATAATTACATGTAGTCCGTGAAACCCAGTAGCTATAAAAAAGGTAGATCCGTACACTCCGTCGGAGATTGTAAAAGATGTCTCGTAGTATTCGGAGGCCTGTAATAGTGTAAAATATACGCCTAAGGAGATTGTAATAAATAGGCCTTGAAGTATGTGTTTACGATTGCCTTCTATTAAACTATGATGGGCTCAAGTAATAGATACTCCGGAGGCTAGGAGGACTGAGGTGTTGAGTAGAGGAACTTCTAGTGGGTTAAGAGGAATAATGCCGGTGGGAGGTCAGCAACCTCCAAGTTCAGAGTAGGGGCTAGGCTGGAATGGTAAAAGGCTCAAAAGAAGCCTGCAAAGAACTTCTGATACAATAAAAAGAACTATTCCGTACCGTAGTCCTTTTTGTACAATAGGGGTGTGATGTCCTTGGAATGTGCCTTCTCGGATCACATCTCGTCATCACTGGTATATGGTTAGCAGGTTGGTTGTGAATCCTAATGTAAGTAGGGATATTGAGTTATAGTGAAATCATATGATAAGACCCGATGTTATAAGAAGGGCAGAAAGGGCTCCTGTTAGCGGTCATGGGCTTGGGTTAACTATATGGTAAGCGTGAGTTTGGTGGGTCATTAGGTGTTGTCATGTAAGTATAGACTTACTAGTAAGGTAAAGACATAGGCTTGAATTAAGGCAACAGCAAACTCTAGAATCGTAAATAGAATTAAAATAATAAAAGTGATGAAAGCTGTGGTCGCGCTAATATTAATAAGAGCTAAGGTAGCCCCTCCAATCAAATGGATTAGGAGGTGTCCTGCAGTAATATTGGCGGTTAATCGAACGGCTAGAGCTATGGGTTGAATGAATAGACTAATAGTTTCGATGATTACTAGTATTGGAATTAGGGGAAGAGGGGTGCCTTGGGGTAGAAAGTGTGCCAAGGATGCTTTGGTCTTATAGCGGAAACCGGTAATTACTGTCCCTGCTCATAGGGGGATTGCTATTCCGAGGTTTATAGAGAGTTGTGTCGTGGGCGTAAATGAGTGGGGTAGTAGTCCAAGTAGGTTAGTTGAACCAATGAATAGAATTAGTGATATAAGTATGAGAGCTCAGGTTCGTCCCTTTTGATTATGAATTGCTAGTATTTGTTTTGATGTTAATTGAATTAATCATTGCTGAATGGAGATTAACCGATTATTGATTAGGCGATTGGGTGCTGGGAATAAAATGGAAGGGAATATGACGATCAGTACTACAATAGGGAGACCTATTATTGAGGGGGCAGCGAAAGAGGCGAATAAATTTTCGTTCATTTGTTTTCTCAAGGATTATGTTGACTAGTGATTTTAGTAGACTTGGTTATTGGGTTTTCCGGGTAGTGGTGATTTGAAATTTTTAGTTGGAATAGAATGAAGAGGGTGAGAAATATTGAAAAGATTATAATAAATCAGGTGGATGTGTCTAGCTGTGGCATTTCATTAAGGGGAGGTTAAAACTCCCAGTCTTTAACTTAAAAGGTTAATGCTTTATAGCTTCTTAATGAGTAAGTCTAGTCTAGGTTATACTATTAAGGCAGATCAGGTTTCAAAATAAGATAGGGGGACTATTTCAAGAACAATGGGTATAAAGCTATGGTTAGATCCGCAGATTGCACTGGCCATAATACAGTCCCGGTCGTATGGCTATAAGGGTGGTTTGGTTTAGTCGTCCTGGAATAGCGTCAGTTTTTAGACCTAGTGATGGAACAGCTCATGAATGCAAAACGTCTTCTGAAGAAATAAGTATTCGGATGGTTATTTCTATTGGGAGGACAACTCGGTTGTCTACTTCTAATAGTCGGAGTTCTCCTGGCTTTAATTCTTGTGTTGGGATTATGTAGGAGTCAAAGTTTAAGTCTTCATAATCAGTATATTCATAGCTTCAGTATCATTGGTGGCCTATTGTTTTCACGGTTAAAGAGGGGTTATTGATTTCGTCTATTATATAAAGGATTCGGAGGGAAGGTAGAGCGATTAGGATTAGGATAATGGCGGGTAGGATAGTTCATACTGTTTCTACTTCCTGTGCGTCTATTGTGCTTGTATGAGTTAATTTTGTAGTCAATATTAGGGAAATGATGTAGAGAACTAAAGAACTGATTAAGAATACAATTATTAGTGTATGGTCATGAAAGTCATGAAAATGAAGTAGCTCCTCTATAATAGGGGAGGTTGCGTCCTGTAATCCGAGTTGAAATGGGTACGCCATAGAGGTATATAGGGGTTTCACCTATAATTTAACCTTGACAAAGTTATGTAATATTTTACTAATACCTCCTGATTGAGAAAGACATAGTGGTTATGACATTGGCTCTTGAAACCAATTTTAGGGGGTTCGATTCCTTCCTTTCTTATTTTTGGATTACATATGTAGGTTCTTCGAACGTGTGATATGGAGGGGGACATCCATGTAGTCATTCAATATTAGTTGTAGTAAGTTCTACTATAGCAACTTCTCGTTTGGATGCAAAGGCCTCTCAGATTATAAAAATTATAAGCATCACCGCTGTAAGCGAGATAAACGATCCTATAGAGGAGACGGTATTTCAGGTGGTATATGCATGGATAGTCAGAGTACCGACGAGGTATTCCGGATAAACCTAGGAAATGCTGAGGGAAGAAAGTTATATTTACTCCCACAAATATAATTGTAAAGTGAATCTTTGCTCAAGTATCGTTAAGAGTATAACCTGAGAATAAGGGGAATCAGTGGGCAAATCCTCCCATAATGGCAAAAACTGCTCCCATTGAGAGCACATAGTGAAAATGAGCTACAACATAATACGTATCATGAAGAACGATGTCTAAGGACGAATTAGCTAGGACAATGCCTGTTAGCCCGCCTACTGTGAATAAGAAAATAAACCCTAAAGCTCATAGCATAGCTGGAGATCATTTAATATTGCCTCCGTGAAGTGTTGCCAGTCAACTAAATACTTTTACTCCTGTTGGAATAGCGATAATTATAGTGGCGGATGTGAAGTATGCTCGTGTGTCTACGTCTATTCCTACAGTAAACATATGGTGAGCTCATACGATAAAGCCTAAAAACCCAATAGATATTATTGCCCATACTATTCCTATATAGCCGAAAGGCTCTTTTTTCCCTGAGTAGTAAGTGACAATGTGAGAAATTATTCCGAACCCTGGCAGGATAAGAATGTAAACTTCAGGATGTCCGAAGAATCAGAATAAGTGTTGATATAGGATAGGGTCTCCTCCTCCAGCGGGATCGAAAAATGTCGTATTAAGATTACGGTCTGTTAAAAGTATTGTAATTCCAGCAGCCAGTACAGGCAGGGATAGTAGGAGTAGAACTGCTGTAATTAGTACTGATCATACAAATAGGGGGGTTTGATACTGGGATATTGCAGGGGGTTTTATGTTGATAATAGTAGTAATGAAATTAATTGCCCCTAAAATAGAAGAGACTCCGGCTAAATGTAAGGAGAAAATTGTAAGATCAACGGATGCTCCTGCATGGGCCAGATTGCCAGCCAGTGGGGGGTAAACGGTCCACCCCGTTCCTGCACCTGCTTCTACCATAGAAGATGCTAATAGTAGAAGAAAAGATGGAGGAAGAAGTCAGAAGCTCATGTTATTTATTCGGGGGAATGCCATGTCCGGAGCACCAATTATTAATGGCACTAGTCAGTTTCCAAAGCCCCCAATTATAATGGGCATGACTATGAAGAAGATTATTACGAAAGCATGGGCGGTTACGACGACGTTATAAATTTGATCGTCGCCTAGTAAAGTACCGGGCTGACCTAGTTCGGCTCGGATGAGGAGGCTCAAGGCAGTGCCTACTATGCCGGCTCATGCTCCAAATAGTAAGTATAAAGTACCAATATCTTTGTGATTAGTAGAGAACAGTCATCGGTTAATGAACATAGGTAAAATGGCTGATAAAAGCATTAGACTGTAAATCTAAAAATAGAGGTTTAAGTCCTCTTTTTGCCAAGCTCTGTGGTGAATTTTCATATTGAATTGCAAATTCAAAGAAGCAGCCTAGACGCCGCCGGGGCTTCTCCCGCCTTTTTTTTCTACGCGGCGGGAGAAGGTAGATTGAAGCCAGTTACTAGGGTATTTAGCTGTTAACTAAAATTTCGTGAGGTAGAAGCTCACCAATCTAGGGAGGGCTTAGCTTAATTAAAGTGTTTGATTTGCATTCAATTGATGTAAGATAGATTCTTGCAGCCCTTAGAGGTGATTTGGTCAGGGGTTAAGTGTATAGCACTTGCTTAGAGCTTTGAAGGCTCTTGGTCTGGTCTAACCTAAACTCCTAGTCCAAGACTGATAATATAGGTGTTAGCGGGAGTAGTATAGTTGAGATAATGATTAAGGGGGGTAGTAGGGTTGCCTTTTTTGTGTACTCGAATTGTCATTTTATTTTTATGTTATTTGTGGACGGGAATATGGTAAGTGCGGTGCTATATGTGAGTCGCAGGTAGAAATATAAGTTAAGTAGAGCGGTGATGGCTATTAGTGTTGGAATAATAATTATGTTATTTTTTGTTAATTCTTGAATAATTATTCATTTAGGGATGAAGCCAGATAATGGGGGTAGTCCTCCTAGGGATAATATTAAGATTAAGATTATGGAGGTGATTAGGGGAAATTTATTTCATATGTGGGATAAGGATAAGGTTGTGGTGGATGAGTTTAATATGAATAGTATGAAGGTAGATAGTGTTATTAGAATATATAAAGTTAAGTTTAGGATTATTATTGTAGGGTTGTAAATAATGATAGCGGCTATTCAGCCTATGTGGGCAATGGAGGAGTATGCTATGATTTTTCGTAGTTGAGTTTGATTTAGTCCGCCTCAGCCTCCTACTAGAACGGATGCGAGGGCTATTAGTATAAGAAGGTTGGTGTTAATTGATGGGGAGATTTGATATAGGATGGATATAGGTGCGATTTTTTGTCATGTTAGTAGGATTATTCCTGATATAAGTGTTACTCCTTGTGCTACTTCGGGAACTCAGAAGTGGAATGGAGATAGGCCTAGTTTTATTGTTAGGGCGGTGGTTATTATGATGGATGCGATGGGGTTTGAGATTTTTGAGATTACTCATTGGCCGGAGTAAAGAAGGTTAATGGTGACTCCTATTATTAGTAATATTGAGGCAGTAGCTTGTGTAAGAAAATATTTTGTAGAGGCTTCTATGGCTCGTGGATTATACTTTTTTATGAGGATAGGGATGATGGCTAGCATGTTTATTTCGAATCCAATTCAGATCAGTAATCAGTGCGAGCTTAGTATGACGATTATGGTCCCTGCCATGATAGTTGCTATAATAATAGTGAGAATAGGGGGTTTTATTAGTACGGGAAGGGTATAAACCAACATTTTCGGGGTATGGGCCCGATAGCTTAATTTAGCTGACCTTACTGTAGAATATAGTGTAAGTTTGGTAGCACGAAGATCTTTGAATTCTTAAGATTAGGTTCGAAGCCTATTATTCTAGAAATAAGAGGATTTAAACCTCTATTATTTACTCTATCAAAGTAACTCTTTTATCAGACATATTTCTTATGTTTGGGGTGGGATACTCGCGGTAATAATGGGTAAGGCAACATGTCATATGCATAGGGCTAAAGTTAGGGGTAGAAAATTTTTTCACAATAAGTGTATTAATTGATCATAGCGGAATCGAGGGTATGATGCTCGAATTCATAGGAAGCAGATAGTTAGTAAGAGGGTTTTTATAGTGAAGTTAATAGAGTAGAGTTCTGGTATAAATGGGTTGTGGAATGCACCGAAGAATAGAATTGTTGTGAGGATATTTATTATAATGATATTTGCGTACTCTGCTAGAAAGAATAGGGCAAAAGGACCCGCTGCATACTCTACGTTAAATCCAGAAACTAGTTCGGATTCTCCTTCAGTTAAGTCGAAGGGGGCTCGGTTAGTTTCTGCTAGAGTAGAAATGAATCATATCATGGCTAGGGGCCAGGCCGGAAAGATTAGTCATATATGTTCTTGGGTGATAATTAGTGTGGATAGTGTAAATGACCCGTTTATTAGGAGGACTGATAGGAGAATGATTGCTAGTGTTACTTCATATGAGATTGTTTGAGCTACTGCTCGGAGGGCTCCGATTAGAGCGTATTTGGAGTTTGAGGCTCATCCTGACCAAAGGATGGAGTATACGGCGAGACTTGATATTGCTAGTATGAATAGGACTCCTAAGTTTATATTAATGAGTGGGTAGGGGCATTGGGAGAGGGATTCATATAGTTAGGGCTAGTGATAGAGCTAGAATGGGGGCTAGAATGAATATTGATATGGAGGATGTAAGTGGTCGTAGAGGTTCTTTTGTGAAGAGTTTTACTGCATCTGCGATTGGTTGAAGGAGGCCGTAGGGGCCTACGATATTAGGCCCTTTTCGAAGTTGTATGTAGCCTAAGACTTTTCGTTCAACGAGGGTGAGGAAGGCTACGGCAAGAAGAAGGATTGGGATGATAAGAGAGATAATGTTGATAAAGAACATTTTGTTAGGGAGAGGAATTGAACCTCTGATAATAAAGGTTTAAGTTTTACGCAGTTACCGGGCTCTGCCACCCTAACAAAGCCCCTTTTCTCGGGCTTATGAGGAGATAAACTGGTTAGATTGAGTTGACTTCATCTATTAGTTTTAAGGCGCCTTTGTGAGGTAGGCCTTACATCCCTTGTCCTTTCGTACTGGGGGAGGTTATATAATAGATAGAAACCGACCTGGATTACTCCGGTCTGAACTCAGATCACGTAGGACTTTAATCGTTGAACAAACGAACCCTTAATAGCTGCTGCACCATTAGGATGTCCTGATCCAACATCGAGGTCGTAAACCCTATTGTCGATATGGACTCTTGAATAGGATTGCGCTGTTATCCCTAGGGTAACTTGTTCCGTTGATCAAAAATTATTGGATCAATAAGTGATGTTATATTTTGACTTGTGGGTCTAAATTTTAATCACTCGGGAGTTTTTTTATATTCCGAGGTCACCCCAACCTAAATTGCTAACCCACAATAATGGTGTAATGTTATGCCTTGTAGGTATTTAGTATCCATAAGTTTGGGTTAGTTAATTAAAGCTCCATAGGGTCTTCTCGTCTTATTGTGGCATTCCCGCCTCTTCACGGGAAGGTCAATTTCACTGATTGGGAATAAGAGACAGTTAAACCCTCGTGTGGCCATTCATACAAGTCCTTATTTAGAGAACAAATGATTATGCTACCTTTGCACGGTCAGGATACCGCGGCCGTTAAACAAGTGTCACTGGGCAGGCAGTGCCTCCAATACTAGAAATGCTGGAGGTGATGTTTTTGGTAAACAGGCGGGGTTTGTGTTTGCCGAGTTCCTTTTACTCCTTTTAATCTTTCCTTAAATGCATGCCTGTGTTGGGTTAACAATAGGGTAGATAAGTATTTCATTTTTGGGTTGATATTATCAGATTGTTAACTATCAGTGGTCTATCCGTTTCTGATATAAGCTTATGCGGGGAGAAAATAGTTCTTGTTACTCATACTAGCATTGTTGCTTCTATATTTAAATAGAATGGCCCAGGAGGTATAATTAGGAGTTGATGTAATATGATTGGGATTAAGTTATATTGTTTGTTGAGCTGGAACGCTTTCTCAATTGGTGGCTGCTTTTAAGCCAACTATGGTGATGTTAGTATATACTCTCTAATAAAGGTTGTATCCTGATTCTAAGAAGCTGTACCTTCTTAGACTATATTTTAAATTTACATTAAAATTTTGTTTTTTTTTAGGTAAATTTAAAGTTGAACTAAAATTCTGTTTGTGGGCAACCAGCTATCACCAGGCTCGTTAGGCTTTTCACCTCTACCCACAAATCTTCTCACTATTTTGCTACATAGATGAGTTGATCCTTTTAGATTGTTTATGGGTAGCTCGTCTGGTTTCGGGGAGCTTAGCTTAAGTTCTCTTTGTTAAGTCGTTTCTGGCTAGTTCATTATGCAAAAGGTAAAAGGGGTAATCTTTGCTGTTTAATACTGTTAAGATGTCTTTCATCATTCCCTTACGGTACTATCTCTATCGCTCCAATTAAAATTTCTATCTCCTATACTTTTATTATTTAACTAAATGTTTTACTTTATATGTCTGTGATACTTAAGTTTGGGGTTAGTTGGGCTAGCTTTTGTTCAAAGTGGTCATAAGTAATGAAATCTTCTGGGTGTAGGCCAGACGCTTTAGTTAAGCTACACTTTGATTAATCCAAGCACACCTTCCGGTATGCTTACCTTGTTACGACTTGTCTCCTCTTGTGTCTTAGTTAAGTTAATATGGTTATGGTTGTGTCTTATTACTTGAGGAGGGTGACGGGCGGTGTGTGCGTGCTTCATGGCCCTATTCAATTAAGCTCTCTATTCTTAATTTACTACTAAATCCTCCTTCAGTTTTTAATTTCATAAAAACGTTCGTGGAATGTTCTTGGGTAGAAAATGTAGCCCATTTCTTCCCACCCCATAAGTTACACCTTGACCTAACTTTTTTATGTAAAATGATTGTGCTTACTATTCTACCTTTTGAGGGTTTGCTGAAGATGGCGGTATATAGACTGAATTAGCAAAGGGTGGTGAGGTTTATCGGGGTTTATCGATTATAGAACAGGCTCCTCTAGAGGGATATAAAGCACCGCCAAGTCCTGTAGTCCTCTGGCGAATTATTTTGTTGTAAAATTATCTATGTTTAGGGCTAAGCATAGTGGGGTATCTAATCCCAGTTTGGGTCTTAGCTATCGTGTAGTCAGATTATTATAAAGTCACTTTCGTGGTCTATTTTATGGTAACTGTAGCTTTTTACGGCTTAGTTAAGTTTTAACTTTAGTGCAAAGGTATCTTAAACACGCTTTACGCCGTGGGCCTATTAGTTTGGGTTAATCGTATGACCGCGGTGGCTGGCACGAAATTTACCAACCCTTTTTAGTATGGCTTAGTCAAACTTTCGTTTATGGCTTAATTTTTATCACTGCTGTATCCCGTGGGGGTGTGGCTTAGCAAGGTGTTATGAGCTACTTAAGAGTGTGCTTGATACCTGCTCCTTTAGATCACTGCTGATTTTAAGGGCATTCTCACTGGGGCGTGGAGACTTGCATGTGTAAGTCGGAGACTTGCATGTGTAAGTCTACTAAGAACTAATAGGAAGGCTAGGACCAAACCTTTGTGTTTATGGAGTCGTGCGACTCATCTTGGCATTTTCAGTGCCTTGCTTTATTAATTAAGCTACATTAACTTATACTGAAATTGTAGTGTGTATAATAAATAAAATACATAGTAAATATGAGAGGAAAAAAAAAGGGGATGCTATCTATAGATAGACCACGAGATCGAATGCGTGTAAGACTGTTGTGTTAAGTTAACTAGAGTAGCAATACATTTGTATACAATTTAAATAAAGCTTGTGAGTATTGTATGCACTTAGTCCTGTTTTTGGGGTTTGGCAGGACATAAATAAGTGTATAATAGATGACATGAGTTTATGGGGGGTAAGGGGGGTTTGTATAAGTTAACTTAATGTCTTGCGCGTGTACGTACGTGTACACACGTGTACGTACGTGTACACACGTGTACGTACGTGTACACACGTGTACGTACGTGTACACACGTGTACGTACGTGTACACACGTGTACGTACGTGTACACACGTGTACGTACGTGTACGTACGTACGTACGTGTACGTACGTGTACACACGTACGTGTACGTGTACGTACGTGTACACACGTGTACGTACGTGTACACACGTGTACGTACGTGTACACACGTGTACGTACGTGTACACACGTGTACGTACGTGTACACACGTGTGTCCTAGAATTATATGTCCTGAAACCATTGACTGAATAGCACCTTGATTTTATGCGTGAGTTGATAAATGATAATGAATAAGTCCAGCTACAAGTTATTTGACTGCATTAGGGCCGCGACGGGCATATTCCCTGAGAGCAGAAGATAAGTTAGAGTTAGTGCCGTTGCGGTCATAGATGAGTGATAGCAGATTCCCCCCCTAAAAATAAAAGATACCAAATGCATGACACCACAGTTATGTGTGATCATGGGCTGATTAGTCACTAGTCCATCGAGATGTCCCATTTGCGAGAATTAGTAGGATTGGAATAAATAGAGTCATGGCCCTGAGGTAAGAACCAGATGCCAGGTATAGTTTCATGATAGTAACCCCCACATTAGCATGGGCCCGGAGCGAGAAGAGTGACATTACAGGCAAGGATTGATGGTTTCTCGAGGCATGGTGATTAAGCCCTTATTGGACTAAGTGATATGCATCTAGTTACTGTTGAGGATCAATGGGTTGTGGAATTGGACTAGACATGTCCTATGTAAAGATATAATATCATGTACATGCTTATATGCATGGGGCAAGCCATTAATGCACGACGTACATAGGGGAGGGAAAGAAGGATTTTTTGGAGATACTGACATAGCACAGTAGAGGTGGTCCAATATATGAATGTAGGGGGTGTCAGGGAATAGTTTAAGAAGAATTTCAGCTTTGGGTGCTGATGGTGGAGCAAGAGCTTCTTCCTTGAGTCTTAGGGAGGGCGACTACTCTCCATTTTTGGTTTACAAGACCAAGGTAATGATTATACTACAAAGACTCTTCATTTTAGAAGATTATTTTCGATAACGCTAATTGTTGGCATTAGAATCAATAGGATGGTGAAATATAGAATTGAGGCGACCTGTCCGATAATGATGAAAGGGTGTTCAACTGGCTGTCCTCCAATCCAAGTTAAAGTGAGAAGATCGGCGACTAAAAGTCAGAATAGGCATTGGCTGAGGGGTCGGAATATTATACTGCGTTGCTTAGATGTGTGGAGGAATGGAATGAATGCTAAAATTAGGATGGAGAATACTAGGGCGAGTACACCTCCTAATTTATTAGGGATAGATCGTAGGATGGCATAGGCGAATAGGAAGTATCATTCAGGTTTGATATGTGGAGGGGTGTTTAGGGGGTTTGCAGGGGTGTAGTTGTCTGGATCTCCTAATAGGTCTGGTGAAAATAAAACTAGTGATATTAAGACTAGGAGCAGGAGTAGGATTCCTAGGATATCTTTAATTGTGTAGTAGGGGTGAAACGGAATTTTGTCTGAGTCTGATGTGATTCCTGAGGGGTTGTTGGATCCGGTTTCGTGTAGAAATAGGAGGTGTACTATTGCTAGAGCTGCGATGATGAATGGAAAGATAAAATGAAATGCAAAGAATCGTGTTAAGGTTGCTTTGTCTACTGAGAAGCCACCTCAGATTCACTCTACTAAGTTGGTTCCGATATAGGGGATGGCGGAGAGAAGGTTAGTGATTACAGTTGCCCCTCAAAATGATATTTGTCCTCACGGCAGTACATAGCCTATGAATGCTGTGGCTATGGTTGCGAATAGTAGTACAATTCCAATGTTTCATGTTTCTATGAATACATAGGATCCATAGTATAGGCCTCGTCCCACATGTATGAATAGGCAGATGAAGAATATGGAAGCGCCATTTGCATGTATATAGCGGATAATTCAGCCGTAGTTAACGTCTCGACAGATGTGGGTGACCGATGAAAAAGCTGTGGCCGTGTCCGATGTGTAGTGTATAGCTAGAAATAAACCTGTTAGAATCTGTAGAATCAAGCATACTCCTAATAAGGACCCGAAATTCCATCAAGCAGAGATGTTAGATGGCGCTGGGAGGTCAATGAATGAATTGTTGACAATTTTGGCTAGTGGGTGGGTTTTTCGAATGTTGGTCATTAATGTTCTTATAGTTGAAATACAACGATGATTTTTCATGTCATTAGTCATGGTTAAATTCCATGTAGGAATAATGATAACATACATTGTATTTATTTTAAGTATCGTTTTTGTGATGAGTTTTGTGGGTTTTGCCACTAAACCATCTCCTATTTATGGTGGGCTTGTGCTAATTATTAGCGGTGGGATTGGTTGTGCGATTGTTCTGAATTTTGGGGGTTCTTTTTTAGGGCTGATAGTGTTTTTAATTTATTTGGGGGGTATATTAGTAGTATTTGGTTATACAACTGCTATGGCTACTGAGCAATACCCTGAGGTGTGAGTTTCAAATAAGGCTGTTCTAGCGGCTTTTATTACTGGTCTATTGTCTGAGTTGTTGACTGCTTGCTATATTTTGAAGGATGATGAGGTGGAGGTAGTATTAAAGTTTAATGGAATAGGGGATTGGGTAATTTATGATACGGGGGACTCTGGGTTTTTTAGTGAAGAGGCTATGGGTATTGCGGCTTTATATAGTTATGGAACCTGGTTGGTGATTGTTACAGGTTGGTCGCTGTTAACTGGTGTGTTGGTTATCATGGAAGTTACCCGTGGTAATTAAGGATTAGTAGGCTGAGAATTATAGTTAGTATGAACGATAGGAAATAGAGCTTGATGAGACCCTTTTGATTTGAAATAAGGGTAGAAGATTTTATTTGGAAATACGAGATTGATTTGGGTAGGATGTTTTCTAGTCAGATGGAGTCCAGAAGTATAGATGCTGATTTCTGGCTGATGGTTAAACTTGTTTTAGGTGTGAGGCGGTGCATAATGGTTGGATAATAGCCAAGGAGGGTGGAAAATTTAAAGTAATTAGATGGATAGTTAAATTTGAGTCCTTGTATGGTAAGGTTTAGTTCTAGTGCCAGGATGAAACCCAAGATAGTTACTGCAAGGGCTATCATTTTTAGATAATGAGGCATAGTTATCTGTGGGATGGTGGTGGGTGTGATGCTGTGGGAGATAATGTATCCTGCAAATACACTTCCGATAAGGAGTCGTTTAATAGAGTTAATTAGGAGAGGATTATTCTCGTTGATAAGGATTATAGGGGAGAAGCGGGGCTGGCCTAGTAGAGCGAAGAATATAATTCGGGTGCTGTAGGCAGCGGTTAGGGATGTGGCAACGAGTGTAATTAAGAGGGCTCAGGCGTTGGTATTCGACGTGTTAGCGGACTCGATGATCAGGTCTTTGGAGTAGAATCCTGTAAGGAAAGGTATGCCTGTTAATGCGAGGCTTCCGACAATCAGGGAAGTTGTGGTGAAGGGAAGGACTTTAAATAGGCCACCTATCTTTCGAATGTCTTGTTCATCGTTTAGGCTGTGGATAATTGACCCTGAACATATGAATAACATAGCTTTAAAAAATGCGTGAGTGCAGATGTGTAAGAAGGCTAGGTAAGGCTGGTTAATGCCAATTGTTACTATTATTAGGCCTAGTTGGCTTGAGGTAGAGAACGCTACAATTTTTTTGATATCGTTCTGTGTAAGAGCGCAGATTGCAGTAAATAGTGTAGTAATAGCCCCTAAGCATAAAGTGAGGGTTTGAATAGTTTGATTCTCTATTAGTGGATGAAAGCGGATAAGAAGAAATACTCCTGCTGACAACTATTGTGCTTGAGTGAAGTAGGGCTGATACAGGAGTGGGGCCTTCTATGGCTGAGGGGAGTCAGGGATGTAAGCCGAATTGAGCAGATTTACCGGTAGCTGCTAATAGTAAGCCAAGTAGCGGCAAATTAAAATTATCGTTTGTTGTAATAAAGATTTGTTGAAGGTCTCATGTGTTTAAGTTCAATAGAAACCATGCTATGGTTATAATGAAGCCTACATCTCCAATACGGTTATAGAGGATAGCTTGTAGGGCAGCTGTATTTGCATCGGTTCGGCCGTATCATCATCCAATAAGTAAAAATGATAATAATGCCAACTCCTTCTCAGCCAATGAATAGTTGGAATATGTTGTTTGCGGTGACTAAGACTATTATAGTAATAAGAAATAAGAGAAGATACTTGAAAAATCGGTTAATATAAGGATCGGAGTGTATATATCATATAGAAAACTCTATAATAGACCACGTGACAAAAAGGGCTACGGGCACAAAGATTATTGAGAAGTAGTCTAATTTAAAACTCATGGATAGTTTTATGGTCTGGATTGTTATTCAATGTCAGTTTGAAACAATTGTTTCCTGTCCTGAGTAGATGAATATTATTGTGGGAATTATGCTAATTATGAATGCTTAAGAAGTAGCGGTTTTTACATAGTATGGGGTATAGCTTATTTTTGTAGAGTTTAGTAGAGGTTATAATGATGGGCAAAGTAAGAATGACTAGAGCTGTGATTATGCATGAAGTAAATATATTTATTACTTTTATTTGGAGTTGCACCAATTTTTTGGTTCCTAAGACCAATGGATTACTTCTATCCTATAAAAGTTGAAAAAGCCATGTTCTTATACATGGGA
This sequence comes from Canis aureus, assembly GCF_053574225.1. Taxonomy (NCBI): domain Eukaryota; kingdom Metazoa; phylum Chordata; class Mammalia; order Carnivora; family Canidae; genus Canis; species Canis aureus. The sequence goes on from NW_027554502.1 coordinate 15,769, forward strand.
GCATGAGTTAGCAGTTCTTGCAGTACTTTTTCGGTAAGCAAAAAGGTTTGAGCTTTTATTATTAGATTCACAATCTAATGTTTTTGTTAAACTATGCTTACAGTAGATGGGACCGAGAATAATTTTAGGGTTAAGGGATAGGAGGAGTAGAGGCAGTAGATGCAAGGTTATTAGGGCATTTTCTCGTGTGAATGACGGTTTGATATTTTTGATATGGTGGGAATATTTACCACGCTGTGTGGTGATTAGTATATAAAGTGAGTATAGGGCAGTGATGGTGATGTTAATTCCTATTAGAATAATAGTAATGTTGGATCATGAGAATGAGGATATCACTACAAATAGTTCTCCGATAAGATTAATTGTTGGAGGAAGAGCCAGATTTGTGAGGCTTGCTAATAACCATCAGGCTGCTATCAGGGGAAGGAGGGTTTGAAGTCCTCGTGCGAGAATCATAGTACGGCTATGGATTCGTTCGTAATTGGAGTTGGCTAAGCAGAATAGCATCGAGGATGTTAAACCATGGGCAATTATTAGGGCTGTTGCACCTATATAACTTCATGGTGTTTGAATAAGAACCGCTACAATAACGAGTGCCATATGACTAACTGAGGAGTATGCAATTAGGGATTTTAGATCTGTTTGACGGAGACAGATAGAGCTTGTTATGATTATGCCTCATAGAGATAATATTATGAAAGGATACGCTATGAAGTTGGTCAGGGGGTTTAGTAGGGTTGTAATTCGTATCATGCCATAGCCTCCTAATTTCAGGAGTACGGCGGCAAGTACCATGGAGCCGGCAATAGGGGCCTCTACGTGTGCTTTTGGTAGTCACAAGTGGAGGCCGTATAGAGGTATCTTTACTATGAATGCTATCATGCATGCCAATCATAAGAAAACATTAGATCAGGAGTTTGGCAGAGGTTGAATTCAGTATTGAATTATGAGAAAATTTAGGGAGCCCATGAAATTGTGGATGTAAAGGAGAGCTACTAGGAGTGGGAGAGATCCTATTAAAGTATAAAATAAGAAGTAGAGCCCTGCGTTTAGTCGTTCAGTTTGATTCCCCCATCGGGTAATAATGATCAGGGTTGGGATTAGTGTTGCCTCAAATAGGATGTAAAAGAAGATAAGTTCAGAGGCGGTGAAAGTTATAATTAGGAACAACTGGAGAAGAATCAGTATTGAAATATATAGTTTTTTTCGAGTTAAGGGTTCTTTTGATAAATGGTGTTGGCTTGCTATAAGTATAAGGGGTAGAAGTCATGTTGTAAGTGCTAGTAGCGGTGCTGATAGGGAGTCAGAGAAAAATATTAAGGAGGGGTTCAATGTATTATCATTTGGTTGATTCAGGTAGAATAAGCTGATTAAGCTGATTAGCAAACCATATGTTGTCGTGTTAATTCAGATTATGTTAGGCTTTGATACTCATGTAAGGGGGATCAGTATGATAGTGGGGATGATAATTTTTAGCATTGTAAGAGGTTTAGGTTTTGTACGTAATCAGTCCCGTAGGTGTTAGATACTATAACTAGTAGAGATAGTCCTAATGCTGCTTCGCAGGCAGCAAATACTAGTAGTACGATTGGTATCATGCTGGCTAATGTAAGGTGGTTGTTGAGAATAGTTACAGATATTATTACAAATAGTGATAATATTATGCCCTCTAAGCATAGTAGCGATGATATTAGGTGTGATCGATAAACAAGTATACCTATTAGAGAAAGAATGAATGCCAGAAAGATATTAATATATACTATGGACATATGATAATTATGAGATAAATCATAATCTAATGAGTCGAAATCATTTGTTTTGGCTTAAACTAATTATCATATTCGGTTCATTCTAGCCCCTTTTCGGTTCATTCGTACGCTAGGCTTGCAGCTAGGAGGGAGATTAGTAGGAGTGCTATGATAAGTATTGTTGTCAACTTGTTGGTTTGTGACGCTCAGGGAAGTGGGAGTAGGAGTGCGATTTCTAGGTCGAAAAGCAGGAATGTGATGGCAACTAGGAAGAATTTTATAGAGAAAGGTAGGCGAGCAGATCCCATGGGGTCAAAACCACATTCGTAGGGGCTTGTCTTGTCTGTATAAATATTTAGTTGGGGAAGTCAGAATGCGATTAGTACAAGTAAGGACGCTAGGGTTACATTAGTTATCAAGGTTAGTATTACGTTTATTACTTCTTTCCAGGTTGATCTGGAGCTAACTGATTGGAAGTCAATTGTACTAGTTATACTAAAGAAATAGGATCCTCATCAATAAATAGATACATATAAGAATAGTCAGACTACATCAACAAAGTGTCAATATCATGCAGCGGCTTCAAATCCGAAGTGGTGGTTTGATGTGAAGTGGTAGTATAGTTGTCGGAGAAAGCACACGATAAGGAATGTGGAGCCAATAATTACATGTAGTCCGTGAAACCCAGTAGATAAAAAAGGTAGATCCGTTACACCTCCGTCGGAGATTGTAAAAGATGTCTCGTAGTATTCGGAGGCCTGTAATAGTGTAAAATATACGCCTAAGGAGATTGTAATAAATAGGCCTTGAAGTATGTGTTTACGATTGCCTTCTATTAAACTATGATGGGCTCAAGTAATAGATACTCCGGAGGCTAGGAGGACTGAGGTGTTGAGTAGAGGAACTTCTAGTGGGTTAAGAGGAATAATGCCGGTGGGAGGTCAGCAACCTCCAAGTTCAGGAGTAGGGGCTAGGCTGGAATGGTAAAAGGCTCAAAAGAAGCCTGCAAAGAAAAATACTTCTGATACAATAAAAAGAACTATTCCGTACCGTAGTCCTTTTTGTACAATAGGGGTGTGATGTCCTTGGAATGTGCCTTCTCGGATCACATCTCGTCATCACTGGTATATGGTTAGCAGGTTGGTTGTGAATCCTAATGTAAGTAGGGATATTGAGTTATAGTGAAATCATATGATAAGACCCGATGTTATAAGAAGGGCAGAAAGGGCTCCTGTTAGCGGTCATGGGCTTGGGTTAACTATATGGTAAGCGTGAGTTTGGTGGGTCATTAGGTGTTGTCATGTAAGTATAGACTTACTAGTAAGGTAAAGACATAGGCTTGAATTAAGGCAACAGCAAACTCTAGAATCGTAAATAGAATTAAAATAATAAAAGTGATGAAAGCTGTGGTCGCGCTAATATTAATAAGAGCTAAGGTAGCCCCTCCAATCAAATGGATTAGGAGGTGTCCTGCAGTAATATTGGCGGTTAATCGAACGGCTAGAGCTATGGGTTGAATGAATAGACTAATAGTTTCGATGATTACTAGTATTGGAATTAGGGGAAGAGGGGTGCCTTGGGGTAGAAAGTGTGCCAAGGATGCTTTGGTCTTATAGCGGAAACCGGTAATTACTGTCCCTGCTCATAGGGGGATTGCTATTCCGAGGTTTATAGAGAGTTGTGTCGTGGGCGTAAATGAGTGGGGTAGTAGTCCAAGTAGGTTAGTTGAACCAATGAATAGAATTAGTGATATAAGTATGAGAGCTCAGGTTCGTCCCTTTTGATTATGAATTGCTAGTATTTGTTTTGATGTTAATTGAATTAATCATTGCTGAATGGAGATTAACCGATTATTGATTAGGCGATTGGGTGCTGGGAATAAAATGGAAGGGAATATGACGATCAGTACTACAATAGGGAGACCTATTATTGAGGGGGCAGCGAAAGAGGCGAATAAATTTTCGTTCATTTGTTTTCTCAAGGATTATGTTGACTAGTGATTTTAGTAGACTTGGTTATTGGGTTTTCCGGGTAGTGGTGATTTGAAATTTTTAGTTGGAATAGAATGAAGAGGGTGAGAAATATTGAAAAGATTATAATAAATCAGGTGGATGTGTCTAGCTGTGGCATTTCATTAAGGGGAGGTTAAAACTCCCAGTCTTTAACTTAAAAGGTTAATGCTTTATAGCTTCTTAATGAGTAAGTCTAGTCTAGGTTATACTATTAAGGCAGATCAGGTTTCAAAATAAGATAGGGGGACTATTTCAAGAACAATGGGTATAAAGCTATGGTTAGATCCGCAGATTTCAGAGCACTGGCCATAATACAGTCCCGGTCGTATGGCTATAAGGGTGGTTTGGTTTAGTCGTCCTGGAATAGCGTCAGTTTTTAGACCTAGTGATGGAACAGCTCATGAATGCAAAACGTCTTCTGAAGAAATAAGTATTCGGATGGTTATTTCTATTGGGAGGACAACTCGGTTGTCTACTTCTAATAGTCGGAGTTCTCCTGGCTTTAATTCTTGTGTTGGGATTATGTAGGAGTCAAAGTTTAAGTCTTCATAATCAGTATATTCATAGCTTCAGTATCATTGGTGGCCTATTGTTTTCACGGTTAAAGAGGGGTTATTGATTTCGTCTATTATATAAAGGATTCGGAGGGAAGGTAGAGCGATTAGGATTAGGATAATGGCGGGTAGGATAGTTCATACTGTTTCTACTTCCTGTGCGTCTATTGTGCTTGTATGAGTTAATTTTGTAGTCAATATTAGGGAAATGATGTAGAGAACTAAAGAACTGATTAAGAATACAATTATTAGTGTATGGTCATGAAAATGAAGTAGCTCCTCTATAATAGGGGAGGTTGCGTCCTGTAATCCGAGTTGAAATGGGTACGCCATAGAGGTATATAGGGGTTTCACCTATAATTTAACCTTGACAAAGTTATGTAATATTTTACTAATACCTCCTGATTGAGAAAGACATAGTGGTTATGACATTGGCTTGAAACCAATTTTAGGGGGTTCGATTCCTTCCTTTCTTATTTTTGGATTACATATGTAGGTTCTTCGAACGTGTGATATGGAGGGGGACATCCATGTAGTCATTCAATATTAGTTGTAGTAAGTTCTACTATAGCAACTTCTCGTTTGGATGCAAAGGCCTCTCAGATTATAAAAATTATAAGCATCACCGCTGTAAGCGAGATAAACGATCCTATAGAGGAGACGGTATTTCAGGTGGTATATGCATCTGGATAGTCAGAGTACCGACGAGGTATTCCGGATAAACCTAGGAAATGCTGAGGGAAGAAAGTTATATTTACTCCCACAAATATAATTGTAAAGTGAATCTTTGCTCAAGTATCGTTAAGAGTATAACCTGAGAATAAGGGGAATCAGTGGGCAAATCCTCCCATAATGGCAAAAACTGCTCCCATTGAGAGCACATAGTGAAAATGAGCTACAACATAATACGTATCATGAAGAACGATGTCTAAGGACGAATTAGCTAGGACAATGCCTGTTAGCCCGCCTACTGTGAATAAGAAAATAAACCCTAAAGCTCATAGCATAGCTGGAGATCATTTAATATTGCCTCCGTGAAGTGTTGCCAGTCAACTAAATACTTTTACTCCTGTTGGAATAGCGATAATTATAGTGGCGGATGTGAAGTATGCTCGTGTGTCTACGTCTATTCCTACAGTAAACATATGGTGAGCTCATACGATAAAGCCTAAAAACCCAATAGATATTATTGCCCATACTATTCCTATATAGCCGAAAGGCTCTTTTTTCCCTGAGTAGTAAGTGACAATGTGAGAAATTATTCCGAACCCTGGCAGGATAAGAATGTAAACTTCAGGATGTCCGAAGAATCAGAATAAGTGTTGATATAGGATAGGGTCTCCTCCTCCAGCGGGATCGAAAAATGTCGTATTAAGATTACGGTCTGTTAAAAGTATTGTAATTCCAGCAGCCAGTACAGGCAGGGATAGTAGGAGTAGAACTGCTGTAATTAGTACTGATCATACAAATAGGGGGGTTTGATACTGGGATATTGCAGGGGGTTTTATGTTGATAATAGTAGTAATGAAATTAATTGCCCCTAAAATAGAAGAGACTCCGGCTAAATGTAAGGAGAAAATTGTAAGATCAACGGATGCTCCTGCATGGGCCAGATTGCCAGCCAGTGGGGGGTAAACGGTCCACCCCGTTCCTGCACCTGCTTCTACCATAGAAGATGCTAATAGTAGAAGAAAAGATGGAGGAAGAAGTCAGAAGCTCATGTTATTTATTCGGGGGAATGCCATGTCCGGAGCACCAATTATTAATGGCACTAGTCAGTTTCCAAAGCCCCCAATTATAATGGGCATGACTATGAAGAAGATTATTACGAAAGCATGGGCGGTTACGACGACGTTATAAATTTGATCGTCGCCTAGTAAAGTACCGGGCTGACCTAGTTCGGCTCGGATGAGGAGGCTCAAGGCAGTGCCTACTATGCCGGCTCATGCTCCAAATAGTAAGTATAAAGTACCAATATCTTTGTGATTAGTAGAGAACAGTCATCGGTTAATGAACATAGGTAAAATGGCTGATAAAAGCATTAGACTGTAAATCTAAAAATAGAGGTTTAAGTCCTCTTTTTGCCAAGCTCTGTGGTGAATTTTCATATTGAATTGCAAATTCAAAGAAGCAGCCTAGACGCCGCCGGGGCTTCTCCCGCCTTTTTTTTCTACGCGGCGGGAGAAGGTAGATTGAAGCCAGTTACTAGGGTATTTAGCTGTTAACTAAAATTTCGTGAGGTAGAAGCTCACCAATCTAGGGAGGGCTTAGCTTAATTAAAGTGTTTGATTTGCATTCAATTGATGTAAGATAGATTCTTGCAGCCCTTAGAGGTGATTTGGTCAGGGGTTAAGTGTATAGCACTTGCTTAGAGCTTTGAAGGCTCTTGGTCTGGTCTAACCTAAACTCCTAGTCCAAGACTGATAATATAGGTGTTAGCGGGAGTAGTATAGTTGAGATAATGATTAAGGGGGGTAGTAGGGTTGCCTTTTTTGTGTACTCGAATTGTCATTTTATTTTTATGTTATTTGTGGACGGGAATATGGTAAGTGCGGTGCTATATGTGAGTCGCAGGTAGAAATATAAGTTAAGTAGAGCGGTGATGGCTATTAGTGTTGGAATAATAATTATGTTATTTTTTGTTAATTCTTGAATAATTATTCATTTAGGGATGAAGCCAGATAATGGGGGTAGTCCTCCTAGGGATAATATTAAGATTAAGATTATGGAGGTGATTAGGGGAAATTTATTTCATATGTGGGATAAGGATAAGGTTGTGGTGGATGAGTTTAATATGAATAGTATGAAGGTAGATAGTGTTATTAGAATATATAAAGTTAAGTTTAGGATTATTATTGTAGGGTTGTAAATAATGATAGCGGCTATTCAGCCTATGTGGGCAATGGAGGAGTATGCTATGATTTTTCGTAGTTGAGTTTGATTTAGTCCGCCTCAGCCTCCTACTAGAACGGATGCGAGGGCTATTAGTATAAGAAGGTTGGTGTTAATTGATGGGGAGATTTGATATAGGATGGATATAGGTGCGATTTTTTGTCATGTTAGTAGGATTATTCCTGATATAAGTGTTACTCCTTGTGCTACTTCGGGAACTCAGAAGTGGAATGGAGATAGGCCTAGTTTTATTGTTAGGGCGGTGGTTATTATGATGGATGCGATGGGGTTTGAGATTTTTGAGATTACTCATTGGCCGGAGTAAAGAAGGTTAATGGTGACTCCTATTATTAGTAATATTGAGGCAGTAGCTTGTGTAAGAAAATATTTTGTAGAGGCTTCTATGGCTCGTGGATTATACTTTTTTATGAGGATAGGGATGATGGCTAGCATGTTTATTTCGAATCCAATTCAGATCAGTAATCAGTGCGAGCTTAGTATGACGATTATGGTCCCTGCCATGATAGTTGCTATAATAATAGTGAGAATAGGGGGTTTTATTAGTACGGGAAGGGTATAAACCAACATTTTCGGGGTATGGGCCCGATAGCTTAATTTAGCTGACCTTACTGTAGAATATAGTGTAAGTTTGGTAGCACGAAGATCTTTGAATTCTTAAGATTAGGTTCGAAGCCTATTATTCTAGAAATAAGAGGATTTAAACCTCTATTATTTACTCTATCAAAGTAACTCTTTTATCAGACATATTTCTTATGTTTGGGGTGGGATACTCGCGGTAATAATGGGTAAGGCAACATGTCATATGCATAGGGCTAAAGTTAGGGGTAGAAAATTTTTTCACAATAAGTGTATTAATTGATCATAGCGGAATCGAGGGTATGATGCTCGAATTCATAGGAAGCAGATAGTTAGTAAGAGGGTTTTTATAGTGAAGTTAATAGAGTAGAGTTCTGGTATAAATGGGTTGTGGAATGCACCGAAGAATAGAATTGTTGTGAGGATATTTATTATAATGATATTTGCGTACTCTGCTAGAAAGAATAGGGCAAAAGGACCCGCTGCATACTCTACGTTAAATCCAGAAACTAGTTCGGATTCTCCTTCAGTTAAGTCGAAGGGGGCTCGGTTAGTTTCTGCTAGAGTAGAAATGAATCATATCATGGCTAGGGGCCAGGCCGGAAAGATTAGTCATATATGTTCTTGGGTGATAATTAGTGTGGATAGTGTAAATGACCCGTTTATTAGGAGGACTGATAGGAGAATGATTGCTAGTGTTACTTCATATGAGATTGTTTGAGCTACTGCTCGGAGGGCTCCGATTAGAGCGTATTTGGAGTTTGAGGCTCATCCTGACCAAAGGATGGAGTATACGGCGAGACTTGATATTGCTAGTATGAATAGGACTCCTAAGTTTATATTAATGAGTGGGTAGGGCATTGGGAGAGGGATTCATATAGTTAGGGCTAGTGATAGAGCTAGAATGGGGGCTAGAATGAATATTGATATGGAGGATGTAAGTGGTCGTAGAGGTTCTTTTGTGAAGAGTTTTACTGCATCTGCGATTGGTTGAAGGAGGCCGTAGGGGCCTACGATATTAGGCCCTTTTCGAAGTTGTATGTAGCCTAAGACTTTTCGTTCAACGAGGGTGAGGAAGGCTACGGCAAGAAGGATTGGGATGATAAGAGAGATAATGTTGATAAAGAACATTTTGTTAGGGAGAGGAATTGAACCTCTGATAATAAAGGTTTAAGTTTTACGCAGTTACCGGGCTCTGCCACCCTAACAAAGCCCCTTTTCTCGGGCTTATGAGGAGATAAACTGGTTAGATTGAGTTGACTTCATCTATTAGTTTTAAGGCGCCTTTGTGAGGTAGGCCTTACATCCCTTGTCCTTTCGTACTGGGGGAGGTTATATAATAGATAGAAACCGACCTGGATTACTCCGGTCTGAACTCAGATCACGTAGGACTTTAATCGTTGAACAAACGAACCCTTAATAGCTGCTGCACCATTAGGATGTCCTGATCCAACATCGAGGTCGTAAACCCTATTGTCGATATGGACTCTTGAATAGGATTGCGCTGTTATCCCTAGGGTAACTTGTTCCGTTGATCAAAAATTATTGGATCAATAAGTGATGTTATATTTTGACTTGTGGGTCTAAATTTTAATCACTCGGGAGTTTTTTTATATTCCGAGGTCACCCCAACCTAAATTGCTAACCCACAATAATGGTGTAATGTTATGCCTTGTAGGTATTTAGTATCCATAAGTTTGGGTTAGTTAATTAAAGCTCCATAGGGTCTTCTCGTCTTATTGTGGCATTCCCGCCTCTTCACGGGAAGGTCAATTTCACTGATTGGGAATAAGAGACAGTTAAACCCTCGTGTGGCCATTCATACAAGTCCTTATTTAGAGAACAAATGATTATGCTACCTTTGCACGGTCAGGATACCGCGGCCGTTAAACAAGTGTCACTGGGCAGGCAGTGCCTCCAATACTAGAAATGCTGGAGGTGATGTTTTTGGTAAACAGGCGGGGTTTGTGTTTGCCGAGTTCCTTTTACTCCTTTTAATCTTTCCTTAAATGCATGCCTGTGTTGGGTTAACAATAGGGTAGATAAGTATTTCATTTTTGGGTTGATATTATCAGATTGTTAACTATCAGTGGTCTATCCGTTTCTGATATAAGCTTATGCGGGGAGAAAATAGTTCTTGTTACTCATACTAGCATTGTTGCTTCTATATTTAAATAGAATGGCCCAGGAGGTATAATTAGGAGTTGATGTAATATGATTGGGATTAAGTTATATTGTTTGTTGAGCTGGAACGCTTTCTCAATTGGTGGCTGCTTTTAAGCCAACTATGGTGATGTTAGTATATACTCTCTAATAAAGGTTGTATCCTGATTCTAAGAAGCTGTACCTTCTTAGACTATATTTTAAATTTACATTAAAATTTTGTTTTTTTTTAGGTAAATTTAAAGTTGAACTAAAATTCTGTTTGTGGGCAACCAGCTATCACCAGGCTCGTTAGGCTTTTCACCTCTACCCACAAATCTTCTCACTATTTTGCTACATAGATGAGTTGATCCTTTTAGATTGTTTATGGGTAGCTCGTCTGGTTTCGGGGAGCTTAGCTTAAGTTCTCTTTGTTAAGTCGTTTCTGGCTAGTTCATTATGCAAAAGGTAAAAGGGGTAATCTTTGCTGTTTAATACTGTTAAGATGTCTTTCATCATTCCCTTACGGTACTATCTCTATCGCTCCAATTAAAATTTCTATCTCCTATACTTTTATTATTTAACTAAATGTTTTACTTTATATGTCTGTGATACTTAAGTTTGGGGTTAGTTGGGCTAGCTTTTGTTCAAAGTGGTCATAAGTAATGAAATCTTCTGGGTGTAGGCCAGACGCTTTAGTTAAGCTACACTTTGATTAATCCAAGCACACCTTCCGGTATGCTTACCTTGTTACGACTTGTCTCCTCTTGTGTCTTAGTTAAGTTAATATGGTTATGGTTGTGTCTTATTACTTGAGGAGGGTGACGGGCGGTGTGTGCGTGCTTCATGGCCCTATTCAATTAAGCTCTCTATTCTTAATTTACTACTAAATCCTCCTTCAGTTTTTAATTTCATAAAAACGTTCGTGGAATGTTCTTGGGTAGAAAATGTAGCCCATTTCTTCCCACCCCATAAGTTACACCTTGACCTAACTTTTTTATGTAAAATGATTGTGCTTACTATTCTACCTTTTGAGGGTTTGCTGAAGATGGCGGTATATAGACTGAATTAGCAAAGGGTGGTGAGGTTTATCGGGGTTTATCGATTATAGAACAGGCTCCTCTAGAGGGATATAAAGCACCGCCAAGTCCTTTGAGTTTTAAGCTATTGCTAGTAGTCCTCTGGCGAATTATTTTGTTGTAAAATTATCTATGTTTAGGGCTAAGCATAGTGGGGTATCTAATCCCAGTTTGGGTCTTAGCTATCGTGTAGTCAGATTATTATAAAGTCACTTTCGTGGTCTATTTTATGGTAACTGTAGCTTTTTACGGCTTAGTTAAGTTTTAACTTTAGTGCAAAGGTATCTTAAACACGCTTTACGCCGTGGGCCTATTAGTTTGGGTTAATCGTATGACCGCGGTGGCTGGCACGAAATTTACCAACCCTTTTTAGTATGGCTTAGTCAAACTTTCGTTTATGGCTTAATTTTTATCACTGCTGTATCCCGTGGGGGTGTGGCTTAGCAAGGTGTTATGAGCTACTTAAGAGTGTGCTTGATACCTGCTCCTTTAGATCACTGCTGATTTTAAGGGCATTCTCACTGGGGCGTGGAGACTTGCATGTGTAAGTCTACTAAGAACTAATAGGAAGGCTAGGACCAAACCTTTGTGTTTATGGAGTCGTGCGACTCATCTTGGCATTTTCAGTGCCTTGCTTTATTAATTAAGCTACATTAACTTATACTGAAATTGTAGTGTGTATAATAAATAAAATACATAGTAAATATGAGAGGAAAAAAAAAGGGGATGCTATCTATAGATAGACCACGAGATCGAATGCGTGTAAGACTGTTGTGTTAAGTTAACTAGAGTAGCAATACATTTGTATACAATTTAAATAAAGCTTGTGAGTATTGTATGCACTTAGTCCTGTTTTTGGGGTTTGGCAGGACATAAATAAGTGTATAATAGATGACATGAGTTTATGGGGGGTAAGGGGGGTTTGTATAAGTTAACTTAATGTCTTGCGCGTGTACGTACGTGTACACACGTGTACGTACGTGTACACACGTGTACGTACGTGTACACACGTGTACGTACGTGTACACACGTGTACGTACGTGTACACACGTGTACGTACGTGTACACACGTGTACGTACGTGTACGTACGTGTACGTACGTGTACGTACGTGTACGTACGTGTACGTACGTGTACGACTGTACCCGTGTACGTACGTGTACACACGTGTACGTACGTGTACACACGTGTACGTACGTGTACACACGTGTACGTACGTGTACACACGTGTACGTACGTGTACACACGTGTGTCCTAGAATTATATGTCCTGAAACCATTGACTGAATAGCACCTTGATTTTATGCGTGAGTTGATAAATGATAATGAATAAGTCCAGCTACAAGTTATTTGACTGCATTAGGGCCGCGACGGGCATATTCCCTGAGAGCAGAAGATAAGTTAGAGTTAGTGCCGTTGCGGTCATAGATGAGTGATAGCAGATTCCCCCCCTAAAAATAAAAGATACCAAATGCATGACACCACAGTTATGTGTGATCATGGGCTGATTAGTCACTAGTCCATCGAGATGTCCCATTTGCGAGAATTAGTAGGATTGGAATAAATAGAGTCATGGCCCTGAGGTAAGAACCAGATGCCAGGTATAGTTTCATGATAGTAACCCCCACATTAGCATGGGCCCGGAGCGAGAAGAGTGACATTACAGGCAAGGATTGATGGTTTCTCGAGGCATGGTGATTAAGCCCTTATTGGACTAAGTGATATGCATCTAGTTACTGTTGAGGATCAATGGGTTGTGGAATTGGACTAGACATGTCCTATGTAAAGATATAATATCATGTACATGCTTATATGCATGGGGCAAGCCATTAATGCACGACGTACATAGGGGAGGGAAAGAAGGATTTTTTGGAGATACTGACATAGCACAGTAGAGGTGGTCCAATATATGAATGTAGGGGGTGTCAGGGAATAGTTTAAGAAGAATTTCAGCTTTGGGTGCTGATGGTGGAGCAAGAGCTTCTTCCTTGAGTCTTAGGGAGGGCGACTACTCTCCATTTTTGGTTTACAAGACCAAGGTAATGATTATACTACAAAGACTCTTCATTTTAGAAGATTATTTTCGATAACGCTAATTGTTGGCATTAGAATCAATAGGATGGTGAAATATAGAATTGAGGCGACCTGTCCGATAATGATGAAAGGGTGTTCAACTGGCTGTCCTCCAATCCAAGTTAAAGTGAGAAGATCGGCGACTAAAAGTCAGAATAGGCATTGGCTGAGGGGTCGGAATATTATACTGCGTTGCTTAGATGTGTGGAGGAATGGAATGAATGCTAAAATTAGGATGGAGAATACTAGGGCGAGTACACCTCCTAATTTATTAGGGATAGATCGTAGGATGGCATAGGCGAATAGGAAGTATCATTCAGGTTTGATATGTGGAGGGGTGTTTAGGGGGTTTGCAGGGGTGTAGTTGTCTGGATCTCCTAATAGGTCTGGTGAAAATAAAACTAGTGATATTAAGACTAGGAGCAGGAGTAGGATTCCTAGGATATCTTTAATTGTGTAGTAGGGGTGAAACGGAATTTTGTCTGAGTCTGATGTGATTCCTGAGGGGTTGTTGGATCCGGTTTCGTGTAGAAATAGGAGGTGTACTATTGCTAGAGCTGCGATGATGAATGGAAAGATAAAATGAAATGCAAAGAATCGTGTTAAGGTTGCTTTGTCTACTGAGAAGCCACCTCAGATTCACTCTACTAAGTTGGTTCCGATATAGGGGATGGCGGAGAGAAGGTTAGTGATTACAGTTGCCCCTCAAAATGATATTTGTCCTCACGGCAGTACATAGCCTATGAATGCTGTGGCTATGGTTGCGAATAGTAGTACAATTCCAATGTTTCATGTTTCTATGAATACATAGGATCCATAGTATAGGCCTCGTCCCACATGTATGAATAGGCAGATGAAGAATATGGAAGCGCCATTTGCATGTATATAGCGGATAATTCAGCCGTAGTTAACGTCTCGACAGATGTGGGTGACCGATGAAAAAGCTGTGGCCGTGTCCGATGTGTAGTGTATAGCTAGAAATAAACCTGTTAGAATCTGTAGAATCAAGCATACTCCTAATAAGGACCCGAAATTCCATCAAGCAGAGATGTTAGATGGCGCTGGGAGGTCAATGAATGAATTGTTGACAATTTTGGCTAGTGGGTGGGTTTTTCGAATGTTGGTCATTAATGTTCTTATAGTTGAAATACAACGATGATTTTTCATGTCATTAGTCATGGTTAAATTCCATGTAGGAATAATGATAACATACATTGTATTTATTTTAAGTATCGTTTTTGTGATGAGTTTTGTGGGTTTTGCCACTAAACCATCTCCTATTTATGGTGGGCTTGTGCTAATTATTAGCGGTGGGATTGGTTGTGCGATTGTTCTGAATTTTGGGGGTTCTTTTTTAGGGCTGATAGTGTTTTTAATTTATTTGGGGGGTATATTAGTAGTATTTGGTTATACAACTGCTATGGCTACTGAGCAATACCCTGAGGTGTGAGTTTCAAATAAGGCTGTTCTAGCGGCTTTTATTACTGGTCTATTGTCTGAGTTGTTGACTGCTTGCTATATTTTGAAGGATGATGAGGTGGAGGTAGTATTAAAGTTTAATGGAATAGGGGATTGGGTAATTTATGATACGGGGGACTCTGGGTTTTTTAGTGAAGAGGCTATGGGTATTGCGGCTTTATATAGTTATGGAACCTGGTTGGTGATTGTTACAGGTTGGTCGCTGTTAACTGGTGTGTTGGTTATCATGGAAGTTACCCGTGGTAATTAAGGATTAGTAGGCTGAGAATTATAGTTAGTATGAACGATAGGAAATAGAGCTTGATGAGACCCTTTTGATTTGAAATAAGGGTAGAAGATTTTATTTGGAAATACGAGATTGATTTGGGTAGGATGTTTTCTAGTCAGATGGAGTCCAGAAGTATAGATGCTGATTTCTGGCTGATGGTTAAACTTGTTTTAGGTGTGAGGCGGTGCATAATGGTTGGATAATAGCCAAGGAGGGTGGAAAATTTAAAGTAATTAGATGGATAGTTAAATTTGAGTCCTTGTATGGTAAGGTTTAGTTCTAGTGCCAGGATGAAACCCAAGATAGTTACTGCAAGGGCTATCATTTTTAGATAATGAGGCATAGTTATCTGTGGGATGGTGGTGGGTGTGATGCTGTGGGAGATAATGTATCCTGCAAATACACTTCCGATAAGGAGTCGTTTAATAGAGTTAATTAGGAGAGGATTATTCTCGTTGATAAGGATTATAGGGGAGAAGCGGGGCTGGCCTAGTAGAGCGAAGAATATAATTCGGGTGCTGTAGGCAGCGGTTAGGGATGTGGCAACGAGTGTAATTAAGAGGGCTCAGGCGTTGGTATTCGACGTGTTAGCGGACTCGATGATCAGGTCTTTGGAGTAGAATCCTGTAAGGAAAGGTATGCCTGTTAATGCGAGGCTTCCGACAATCAGGGAAGTTGTGGTGAAGGGAAGGACTTTAAATAGGCCACCTATCTTTCGAATGTCTTGTTCATCGTTTAGGCTGTGGATAATTGACCCTGAACATATGAATAACATAGCTTTAAAAAATGCGTGAGTGCAGATGTGTAAGAAGGCTAGGTAAGGCTGGTTAATGCCAATTGTTACTATTATTAGGCCTAGTTGGCTTGAGGTAGAGAACGCTACAATTTTTTTGATATCGTTCTGTGTAAGAGCGCAGATTGCAGTAAATAGTGTAGTAATAGCCCCTAAGCATAAAGTGAGGGTTTGAATAGTTTGATTATGCTCTATTAGTGGATGAAAGCGGATAAGAAGAAATACTCCTGCTACAACTATTGTGCTTGAGTGAAGTAGGGCTGATACAGGAGTGGGGCCTTCTATGGCTGAGGGGAGTCAGGGATGTAAGCCGAATTGAGCAGATTTACCGGTAGCTGCTAATAGTAAGCCAAGTAGCGGCAAATTAAAATTATCGTTTGTTGTAATAAAGATTTGTTGAAGGTCTCATGTGTTTAAGTTCAATAGAAACCATGCTATGGTTATAATGAAGCCTACATCTCCAATACGGTTATAGAGGATAGCTTGTAGGGCAGCTGTATTTGCATCGGTTCGGCCGTATCATCATCCAATAAGTAAAAATGATATAATGCCAACTCCTTCTCAGCCAATGAATAGTTGGAATATGTTGTTTGCGGTGACTAAGACTATTATAGTAATAAGAAATAAGAGAAGATACTTGAAAAATCGGTTAATATAAGGATCGGAGTGTATATATCATATAGAAAACTCTATAATAGACCACGTGACAAAAAGGGCTACGGGCACAAAGATTATTGAGAAGTAGTCTAATTTAAAACTCATGGATAGTTTTATGGTCTGGATTGTTATTCAATGTCAGTTTGAAACAATTGTTTCCTGTCCTGAGTAGATGAATATTATTGTGGGAATTATGCTAATTATGAATGCGTAAGAAGTAGCGGTTTTTACATAGTATGGGTATAGCTTATTTTTGTAGAGTTTAGTAGAGGTTATAATGATGGGCAAAGTAAGAATGACTAGAGCTGTGATTATGCATGAAGTAAATATATTTATTACTTTTATTTGGAGTTGCACCAATTTTTTGGTTCCTAAGACCAATGGATTACTTCTATCCTATAAAAGTTGAAAAAGCCATGTTCTTATACATGGGAGCATGAGTTAGCAGTTCTTGCAGTACTTTTTCGGTAAGCAAAAAGGTTTGAGCTTTTATTATTAGATTCACAATCTAATGTTTTTGTTAAACTATGCTTACAGTAGATGGGACCGAGAATAATTTTAGGGTTAAGGGATAGGAGGAGTAGAGGCAGTAGATGCAAGGTTATTAGGGCATTTTCTCGTGTGAATGACGGTTTGATATTTTTGATATGGTGGGAATATTTACCACGCTGTGTGGTGATTAGTATATAAAGTGAGTATAGGGCAGTGATGGTGATGTTAATTCCTATTAGAATAATAGTAATGTTGGATCATGAGAATGAGGATATCACTACAAATAGTTCTCCGATAAGATTAATTGTTGGAGGAAGAGCCAGATTTGTGAGGCTTGCTAATAACCATCAGGCTGCTATCAGGGGAAGGAGGGTTTGAAGTCCTCGTGCGAGAATCATAGTACGGCTATGGATTCGTTCGTAATTGGAGTTGGCTAAGCAGAATAGCATCGAGGATGTTAAACCATGGGCAATTATTAGGGCTGTTGCACCTATATAACTTCATGGTGTTTGAATAAGAACCGCTACAATAACGAGTGCCATATGACTAACTGAGGAGTATGCAATTAGGGATTTTAGATCTGTTTGACGGAGACAGATAGAGCTTGTTATGATTATGCCTCATAGAGATAATATTATGAAAGGATACGCTATGAAGTTGGTCAGGGGGTTTAGTAGGGTTGTAATTCGTATCATGCCATAGCCTCCTAATTTCAGGAGTACGGCGGCAAGTACCATGGAGCCGGCAATAGGGGCCTCTACGTGTGCTTTTGGTAGTCACAAGTGGAGGCCGTATAGAGGTATCTTTACTATGAATGCTATCATGCATGCCAATCATAAGAAAACATTAGATCAGGAGTTTGGCAGAGGTTGAATTCAGTATTGAATTATGAGAAAATTTAGGGAGCCCATGAAATTGTGGATGTAAAGGAGAGCTACTAGGAGTGGGAGAGATCCTATTAAAGTATAAAATAAGAAGTAGAGCCCTGCGTTTAGTCGTTCAGTTTGATTCCCCCATCGGGTAATAATGATCAGGGTTGGGATTAGTGTTGCCTCAAATAGGATGTAAAAGAAGATAAGTTCAGAGGCGGTGAAAGTTATAATTAGGAACAACTGGAGAAGAATCAGTATTGAAATATATAGTTTTTTTCGAGTTAAGGGTTCTTTTGATAAATGGTGTTGGCTTGCTATAAGTATAAGGGGTAGAAGTCATGTTGTAAGTGCTAGTAGCGGTGCTGATAGGGAGTCAGAGAAAAATATTAAGGAGGGGTTCAATGTATTATCATTTGGTTGATTCAGGTAGAATAAGCTGATTAAGCTGATTAGCAAACCATATGTTGTCGTGTTAATTCAGATTATGTTAGGCTTTGATACTCATGTAAGGGGGATCAGTATGATAGTGGGGATGATAATTTTTAGCATTGTAAGAGGTTTAGGTTTTGTACGTAATCAGTCCCGTAGGTGTTAGATACTATAACTAGTAGAGATAGTCCTAATGCTGCTTCGCAGGCAGCAAATACTAGTAGTACGATTGGTATCATGCTGGCTAATGTAAGGTGGTTGTTGAGAATAGTTACAGATATTATTACAAATAGTGATAATATTATGCCCTCTAAGCATAGTAGCGATGATATTAGGTGTGATCGATAAACAAGTATACCTATTAGAGAAAGAATGAATGCCAGAAAGATATTAATATATACTATGGACATATGATAATTATGAGATAAATCATAATCTAATGAGTCGAAATCATTTGTTTTGGCTTAAACTAATTATCATATTCGGTTCATTCTAGCCCCTTTTCGGTTCATTCGTACGCTAGGCTTGCAGCTAGGAGGGAGATTAGTAGGAGTGCTATGATAAGTATTGTTGTCAACTTGTTGGTTTGTGACGCTCAGGGAAGTGGGAGTAGGAGTGCGATTTCTAGGTCGAAAAGCAGGAATGTGATGGCAACTAGGAAGAATTTTATAGAGAAAGGTAGGCGAGCAGATCCCATGGGGTCAAAACCACATTCGTAGGGGCTTGTCTTGTCTGTATAAATATTTAGTTGGGGAAGTCAGAATGCGATTAGTACAAGTAAGGACGCTAGGGTTACATTAGTTATCAAGGTTAGTATTACGTTTATTACTTCTTTCCAGGTTGATCTGGAGCTAACTGATTGGAAGTCAATTGTACTAGTTATACTAAAGAAATAGGATCCTCATCAATAAATAGATACATATAAGAATAGTCAGACTACATCAACAAAGTGTCAATATCATGCAGCGGCTTCAAATCCGAAGTGGTGGTTTGATGTGAAGTGGTAGTATAGTTGTCGGAGAAAGCACACGATAAGGAATGTGGAGCCAATAATTACATGTAGTCCGTGAAACCCAGTAGCTATAAAAAAGGTAGATCCGTACACTCCGTCGGAGATTGTAAAAGATGTCTCGTAGTATTCGGAGGCCTGTAATAGTGTAAAATATACGCCTAAGGAGATTGTAATAAATAGGCCTTGAAGTATGTGTTTACGATTGCCTTCTATTAAACTATGATGGGCTCAAGTAATAGATACTCCGGAGGCTAGGAGGACTGAGGTGTTGAGTAGAGGAACTTCTAGTGGGTTAAGAGGAATAATGCCGGTGGGAGGTCAGCAACCTCCAAGTTCAGGAGTAGGGGCTAGGCTGGAATGGTAAAAGGCTCAAAAGAAGCCTGCAAAGAAAAATACTTCTGATACAATAAAAAGAACTATTCCGTACCGTAGTCCTTTTTGTACAATAGGGGTGTGATGTCCTTGGAATGTGCCTTCTCGGATCACATCTCGTCATCACTGGTATATGGTTAGCAGGTTGGTTGTGAATCCTAATGTAAGTAGGGATATTGAGTTATAGTGAAATCATATGATAAGACCCGATGTTATAAGAAGGGCAGAAAGGGCTCCTGTTAGCGGTCATGGGCTTGGGTTAACTATATGGTAAGCGTGAGTTTGGTGGGTCATTAGGTGTTGTCATGTAAGTATAGACTTACTAGTAAGGTAAAGACATAGGCTTGAATTAAGGCAACAGCAAACTCTAGAATCGTAAATAGAATTAAAATAATAAAAGTGATGAAAGCTGTGGTCGCGCTAATATTAATAAGAGCTAAGGTAGCCCCTCCAATCAAATGGATTAGGAGGTGTCCTGCAGTAATATTGGCGGTTAATCGAACGGCTAGAGCTATGGGTTGAATGAATAGACTAATAGTTTCGATGATTACTAGTATTGGAATTAGGGGAAGAGGGGTGCCTTGGGGTAGAAAGTGTGCCAAGGATGCTTTGGTCTTATAGCGGAAACCGGTAATTACTGTCCCTGCTCATAGGGGGATTGCTATTCCGAGGTTTATAGAGAGTTGTGTCGTGGGCGTAAATGAGTGGGGTAGTAGTCCAAGTAGGTTAGTTGAACCAATGAATAGAATTAGTGATATAAGTATGAGAGCTCAGGTTCGTCCCTTTTGATTATGAATTGCTAGTATTTGTTTTGATGTTAATTGAATTAATCATTGCTGAATGGAGATTAACCGATTATTGATTAGGCGATTGGGTGCTGGGAATAAAATGGAAGGGAATATGACGATCAGTACTACAATAGGGAGACCTATTATTGAGGGGGCAGCGAAAGAGGCGAATAAATTTTCGTTCATTTGTTTTCTCAAGGATTATGTTGACTAGTGATTTTAGTAGACTTGGTTATTGGGTTTTCCGGGTAGTGGTGATTTGAAATTTTTAGTTGGAATAGAATGAAGAGGGTGAGAAATATTGAAAAGATTATAATAAATCAGGTGGATGTGTCTAGCTGTGGCATTTCATTAAGGGGAGGTTAAAACTCCCAGTCTTTAACTTAAAAGGTTAATGCTTTATAGCTTCTTAATGAGTAAGTCTAGTCTAGGTTATACTATTAAGGCAGATCAGGTTTCAAAATAAGATAGGGGGACTATTTCAAGAACAATGGGTATAAAGCTATGGTTAGATCCGCAGATTTCAGAGCACTGGCCATAATACAGTCCCGGTCGTATGGCTATAAGGGTGGTTTGGTTTAGTCGTCCTGGAATAGCGTCAGTTTTTAGACCTAGTGATGGAACAGCTCATGAATGCAAAACGTCTTCTGAAGAAATAAGTATTCGGATGGTTATTTCTATTGGGAGGACAACTCGGTTGTCTACTTCTAATAGTCGGAGTTCTCCTGGCTTTAATTCTTGTGTTGGGATTATGTAGGAGTCAAAGTTTAAGTCTTCATAATCAGTATATTCATAGCTTCAGTATCATTGGTGGCCTATTGTTTTCACGGTTAAAGAGGGGTTATTGATTTCGTCTATTATATAAAGGATTCGGAGGGAAGGTAGAGCGATTAGGATTAGGATAATGGCGGGTAGGATAGTTCATACTGTTTCTACTTCCTGTGCGTCTATTGTGCTTGTATGAGTTAATTTTGTAGTCAATATTAGGGAAATGATGTAGAGAACTAAAGAACTGATTAAGAATACAATTATTAGTGTATGGTCATGAAAATGAAGTAGCTCCTCTATAATAGGGGAGGTTGCGTCCTGTAATCCGAGTTGAAATGGGTACGCCATAGAGGTATATAGGGGTTTCACCTATAATTTAACCTTGACAAAGTTATGTAATATTTTACTAATACCTCCTGATTGAGAAAGACATAGTGGTTATGACATTGGCTTGAAACCAATTTTAGGGGGTTCGATTCCTTCCTTTCTTATTTTTGGATTACATATGTAGGTTCTTCGAACGTGTGATATGGAGGGGGACATCCATGTAGTCATTCAATATTAGTTGTAGTAAGTTCTACTATAGCAACTTCTCGTTTGGATGCAAAGGCCTCTCAGATTATAAAAATTATAAGCATCACCGCTGTAAGCGAGATAAACGATCCTATAGAGGAGACGGTATTTCAGGTGGTATATGCATCTGGATAGTCAGAGTACCGACGAGGTATTCCGGATAAACCTAGGAAATGCTGAGGGAAGAAAGTTATATTTACTCCCACAAATATAATTGTAAAGTGAATCTTTGCTCAAGTATCGTTAAGAGTATAACCTGAGAATAAGGGGAATCAGTGGGCAAATCCTCCCATAATGGCAAAAACTGCTCCCATTGAGAGCACATAGTGAAAATGAGCTACAACATAATACGTATCATGAAGAACGATGTCTAAGGACGAATTAGCTAGGACAATGCCTGTTAGCCCGCCTACTGTGAATAAGAAAATAAACCCTAAAGCTCATAGCATAGCTGGAGATCATTTAATATTGCCTCCGTGAAGTGTTGCCAGTCAACTAAATACTTTTACTCCTGTTGGAATAGCGATAATTATAGTGGCGGATGTGAAGTATGCTCGTGTGTCTACGTCTATTCCTACAGTAAACATATGGTGAGCTCATACGATAAAGCCTAAAAACCCAATAGATATTATTGCCCATACTATTCCTATATAGCCGAAAGGCTCTTTTTTCCCTGAGTAGTAAGTGACAATGTGAGAAATTATTCCGAACCCTGGCAGGATAAGAATGTAAACTTCAGGATGTCCGAAGAATCAGAATAAGTGTTGATATAGGATAGGGTCTCCTCCTCCAGCGGGATCGAAAAATGTCGTATTAAGATTACGGTCTGTTAAAAGTATTGTAATTCCAGCAGCCAGTACAGGCAGGGATAGTAGGAGTAGAACTGCTGTAATTAGTACTGATCATACAAATAGGGGGGTTTGATACTGGGATATTGCAGGGGGTTTTATGTTGATAATAGTAGTAATGAAATTAATTGCCCCTAAAATAGAAGAGACTCCGGCTAAATGTAAGGAGAAAATTGTAAGATCAACGGATGCTCCTGCATGGGCCAGATTGCCAGCCAGTGGGGGGTAAACGGTCCACCCCGTTCCTGCACCTGCTTCTACCATAGAAGATGCTAATAGTAGAAGAAAAGATGGAGGAAGAAGTCAGAAGCTCATGTTATTTATTCGGGGGAATGCCATGTCCGGAGCACCAATTATTAATGGCACTAGTCAGTTTCCAAAGCCCCCAATTATAATGGGCATGACTATGAAGAAGATTATTACGAAAGCATGGGCGGTTACGACGACGTTATAAATTTGATCGTCGCCTAGTAAAGTACCGGGCTGACCTAGTTCGGCTCGGATGAGGAGGCTCAAGGCAGTGCCTACTATGCCGGCTCATGCTCCAAATAGTAAGTATAAAGTACCAATATCTTTGTGATTAGTAGAGAACAGTCATCGGTTAATGAACATAGGTAAAATGGCTGATAAAAGCATTAGACTGTAAATCTAAAAATAGAGGTTTAAGTCCTCTTTTTGCCAAGCTCTGTGGTGAATTTTCATATTGAATTGCAAATTCAAAGAAGCAGCCTAGACGCCGCCGGGGCTTCTCCCGCCTTTTTTTTCTACGCGGCGGGAGAAGGTAGATTGAAGCCAGTTACTAGGGTATTTAGCTGTTAACTAAAATTTCGTGAGGTAGAAGCTCACCAATCTAGGGAGGGCTTAGCTTAATTAAAGTGTTTGATTTGCATTCAATTGATGTAAGATAGATTCTTGCAGCCCTTAGAGGTGATTTGGTCAGGGGTTAAGTGTATAGCACTTGCTTAGAGCTTTGAAGGCTCTTGGTCTGGTCTAACCTAAACTCCTAGTCCAAGACTGATAATATAGGTGTTAGCGGGAGTAGTATAGTTGAGATAATGATTAAGGGGGGTAGTAGGGTTGCCTTTTTTGTGTACTCGAATTGTCATTTTATTTTTATGTTATTTGTGGACGGGAATATGGTAAGTGCGGTGCTATATGTGAGTCGCAGGTAGAAATATAAGTTAAGTAGAGCGGTGATGGCTATTAGTGTTGGAATAATAATTATGTTATTTTTTGTTAATTCTTGAATAATTATTCATTTAGGGATGAAGCCAGATAATGGGGGTAGTCCTCCTAGGGATAATATTAAGATTAAGATTATGGAGGTGATTAGGGGAAATTTATTTCATATGTGGGATAAGGATAAGGTTGTGGTGGATGAGTTTAATATGAATAGTATGAAGGTAGATAGTGTTATTAGAATATATAAAGTTAAGTTTAGGATTATTATTGTAGGGTTGTAAATAATGATAGCGGCTATTCAGCCTATGTGGGCAATGGAGGAGTATGCTATGATTTTTCGTAGTTGAGTTTGATTTAGTCCGCCTCAGCCTCCTACTAGAACGGATGCGAGGGCTATTAGTATAAGAAGGTTGGTGTTAATTGATGGGGAGATTTGATATAGGATGGATATAGGTGCGATTTTTTGTCATGTTAGTAGGATTATTCCTGATATAAGTGTTACTCCTTGTGCTACTTCGGGAACTCAGAAGTGGAATGGAGATAGGCCTAGTTTTATTGTTAGGGCGGTGGTTATTATGATGGATGCGATGGGGTTTGAGATTTTTGAGATTACTCATTGGCCGGAGTAAAGAAGGTTAATGGTGACTCCTATTATTAGTAATATTGAGGCAGTAGCTTGTGTAAGAAAATATTTTGTAGAGGCTTCTATGGCTCGTGGATTATACTTTTTTATGAGGA
>NW_027554503.1:0-41080 GCF_053574225.1 Canis aureus
ACTAGACATGTCCTATGTAAAGATATAATATCATGTACATGCTTATATGCATGGGGCAAGCCATTAATGCACGACGTACATAGGGGAGGGAAAGAAGGATTTTTTGGAGATACTGACATAGCACAGTAGAGGTGGTCCAATATATGAATGTAGGGGGTGTCAGGGAATAGTTTAAGAAGAATTTCAGCTTTGGGTGCTGATGGTGGAGCAAGAGCTTCTTCCTTGAGTCTTAGGGAGGGCGACTACTCTCCATTTTTGGTTTACAAGACCAAGGTAATGATTATACTACAAAGACTCTTCATTTTAGAAGATTATTTTCGATAACGCTAATTGTTGGCATTAGAATCAATAGGATGGTGAAATATAGAATTGAGGCGACCTGTCCGATAATGATGAAAGGGTGTTCAACTGGCTGTCCTCCAATCCAAGTTAAAGTGAGAAGATCGGCGACTAAAAGTCAGAATAGGCATTGGCTGAGGGGTCGGAATATTATACTGCGTTGCTTAGATGTGTGGAGGAATGGAATGAATGCTAAAATTAGGATGGAGAATACTAGGGCGAGTACACCTCCTAATTTATTAGGGATAGATCGTAGGATGGCATAGGGGGTGTTTTAGGGGTTTGCAGGGGTGTAGTTGTCTGGATCTCCTAATAGGTCTGGTGAAAATAAAACTAGTGATATTAAGACTAGGAGCAGGAGTAGGATTCCTAGGATATCTTTAATTGTGTAGTAGGGGTGAAACGGAATTTTGTCTGAGTCTGATGTGATTCCTGAGGGGTTGTTGGATCCGGTTTCGTGTAGAAATAGGAGGTGTACTATTGCTAGAGCTGCGATGATGAATGGAAAGATAAAATGAAATGCAAAGAATCGTGTTAAGGTTGCTTTGTCTACTGAGAAGCCACCTCAGATTCACTCTACTAAGTTGGTTCCGATATAGGGGATGGCGGAGAGAAGGTTAGTGATTACAGTTGCCCCTCAAAATGATATTTGTCCTCACGGCAGTACATAGCCTATGAATGCTGTGGCTATGGTTGCGAATAGTAGTACAATTCCAATGTTTCATGTTTCTATGAATACATAGGATCCATAGTATAGGCCTCGTCCCACATGTATGAATAGGCAGATGAAGAATATGGAAGCGCCATTTGCATGTATATAGCGGATAATTCAGCCGTAGTTAACGTCTCGACAGATGTGGGTGACCGATGAAAAAGCTGTGGCCGTGTCCGATGTGTAGTGTATAGCTAGAAATAAACCTGTTAGAATCTGTAGAATCAAGCATACTCCTAATAAGGACCCGAAATTCCATCAAGCAGAGATGTTAGATGGCGCTGGGAGGTCAATGAATGAATTGTTGACAATTTTGGCTAGTGGGTGGGTTTTTCGAATGTTGGTCATTAATGTTCTTATAGTTGAAATACAACGATGATTTTTCATGTCATTAGTCATGGTTAAATTCCATGTAGGAATAATGATAACATACATTGTATTTATTTTAAGTATCGTTTTTGTGATGAGTTTTGTGGGTTTTGCCACTAAACCATCTCCTATTTATGGTGGGCTTGTGCTAATTATTAGCGGTGGGATTGGTTGTGCGATTGTTCTGAATTTTGGGGGTTCTTTTTTAGGGCTGATAGTGTTTTTAATTTATTTGGGGGGTATATTAGTAGTATTTGGTTATACAACTGCTATGGCTACTGAGCAATACCCTGAGGTGTGAGTTTCAAATAAGGCTGTTCTAGCGGCTTTTATTACTGGTCTATTGTCTGAGTTGTTGACTGCTTGCTATATTTTGAAGGATGATGAGGTGGAGGTAGTATTAAAGTTTAATGGAATAGGGGATTGGGTAATTTATGATACGGGGGACTCTGGGTTTTTTAGTGAAGAGGCTATGGGTATTGCGGCTTTATATAGTTATGGAACCTGGTTGGTGATTGTTACAGGTTGGTCGCTGTTAACTGGTGTGTTGGTTATCATGGAAGTTACCCGTGGTAATTAAGGATTAGTAGGCTGAGAATTATAGTTAGTATGAACGATAGGAAATAGAGCTTGATGAGACCCTTTTGATTTGAAATAAGGGTAGAAGATTTTATTTGGAAATACGAGATTGATTTGGGTAGGATGTTTTCTAGTCAGATGGAGTCCAGAAGTATAGATGCTGATTTCTGGCTGATGGTTAAACTTGTTTTAGGTGTGAGGCGGTGCATAATGGTTGGATAATAGCCAAGGAGGGTGGAAAATTTAAAGTAATTAGATGGATAGTTAAATTTGAGTCCTTGTATGGTAAGGTTTAGTTCTAGTGCCAGGATGAAACCCAAGATAGTTACTGCAAGGGCTATCATTTTTAGATAATGAGGCATAGTTATCTGTGGGATGGTGGTGGGTGTGATGCTGTGGGAGATAATGTATCCTGCAAATACACTTCCGATAAGGAGTCGTTTAATAGAGTTAATTAGGAGAGGATTATTCTCGTTGATAAGGATTATAGGGGAGAAGCGGGGCTGGCCTAGTAGAGCGAAGAATATAATTCGGGTGCTGTAGGCAGCGGTTAGGGATGTGGCAACGAGTGTAATTAAGAGGGCTCAGGCGTTGGTATTCGACGTGTTAGCGGACTCGATGATCAGGTCTTTGGAGTAGAATCCTGTAAGGAAAGGTATGCCTGTTAATGCGAGGCTTCCGACAATCAGGGAAGTTGTGGTGAAGGGAAGGACTTTAAATAGGCCACCTATCTTTCGAATGTCTTGTTCATCGTTTAGGCTGTGGATAATTGACCCTGAACATATGAATAACATAGCTTTAAAAAATGCGTGAGTGCAGATGTGTAAGAAGGCTAGGTAAGGCTGGTTAATGCCAATTGTTACTATTATTAGGCCTAGTTGGCTTGAGGTAGAGAACGCTACAATTTTTTTGATATCGTTCTGTGTAAGAGCGCAGATTGCAGTAAATAGTGTAGTAATAGCCCCTAAGCATAAAGTGAGGGTTTGAATAGTTTGATTATGCTCTATTAGTGGATGAAAGCGGATAAGAAGAAATACTCCTGCTACAACTATTGTGCTTGAGTGAAGTAGGGCTGATACAGGAGTGGGGCCTTCTATGGCTGAGGGGAGTCAGGGATGTAAGCCGAATTGAGCAGATTTACCGGTAGCTGCTAATAGTAAGCCAAGTAGCGGCAAATTAAAATTATCGTTTGTTGTAATAAAGATTTGTTGAAGGTCTCATGTGTTTAAGTTCAATAGAAACCATGCTATGGTTATAATGAAGCCTACATCTCCAATACGGTTATAGAGGATAGCTTGTAGGGCAGCTGTATTTGCATCGGTTCGGCCGTATCATCATCCAATAAGTAAAAATGATATAATGCCAACTCCTTCTCAGCCAATGAATAGTTGGAATATGTTGTTTGCGGTGACTAAGACTATTATAGTAATAAGAAATAAGAGAAGATACTTGAAAAATCGGTTAATATAAGGATCGGAGTGTATATATCATATAGAAAACTCTATAATAGACCACGTGACAAAAAGGGCTACGGGCACAAAGATTATTGAGAAGTAGTCTAATTTAAAACTCATGGATAGTTTTATGGTCTGGATTGTTATTCAATGTCAGTTTGAAACAATTGTTTCCTGTCCTGAGTAGATGAATATTATTGTGGGAATTATGCTAATTATGAATGCGTAAGAAGTAGCGGTTTTTACATAGTATGGGTATAGCTTATTTTTGTAGAGTTTAGTAGAGGTTATAATGATGGGCAAAGTAAGAATGACTAGAGCTGTGATTATGCATGAAGTAAATATATTTATTACTTTTATTTGGAGTTGCACCAATTTTTTGGTTCCTAAGACCAATGGATTACTTCTATCCTATAAAAGTTGAAAAAGCCATGTTCTTATACATGGGAGCATGAGTTAGCAGTTCTTGCAGTACTTTTTCGGTAAGCAAAAAGGTTTGAGCTTTTATTATTAGATTCACAATCTAATGTTTTTGTTAAACTATGCTTACAGTAGATGGGACCGAGAATAATTTTAGGGTTAAGGGATAGGAGGAGTAGAGGCAGTAGATGCAAGGTTATTAGGGCATTTTCTCGTGTGAATGACGGTTTGATATTTTTGATATGGTGGGAATATTTACCACGCTGTGTGGTGATTAGTATATAAAGTGAGTATAGGGCAGTGATGGTGATGTTAATTCCTATTAGAATAATAGTAATGTTGGATCATGAGAATGAGGATATCACTACAAATAGTTCTCCGATAAGATTAATTGTTGGAGGAAGAGCCAGATTTGTGAGGCTTGCTAATAACCATCAGGCTGCTATCAGGGGAAGGAGGGTTTGAAGTCCTCGTGCGAGAATCATAGTACGGCTATGGATTCGTTCGTAATTGGAGTTGGCTAAGCAGAATAGCATCGAGGATGTTAAACCATGGGCAATTATTAGGGCTGTTGCACCTATATAACTTCATGGTGTTTGAATAAGAACCGCTACAATAACGAGTGCCATATGACTAACTGAGGAGTATGCAATTAGGGATTTTAGATCTGTTTGACGGAGACAGATAGAGCTTGTTATGATTATGCCTCATAGAGATAATATTATGAAAGGATACGCTATGAAGTTGGTCAGGGGGTTTAGTAGGGTTGTAATTCGTATCATGCCATAGCCTCCTAATTTCAGGAGTACGGCGGCAAGTACCATGGAGCCGGCAATAGGGGCCTCTACGTGTGCTTTTGGTAGTCACAAGTGGAGGCCGTATAGAGGTATCTTTACTATGAATGCTATCATGCATGCCAATCATAAGAAAACATTAGATCAGGAGTTTGGCAGAGGTTGAATTCAGTATTGAATTATGAGAAAATTTAGGGAGCCCATGAAATTGTGGATGTAAAGGAGAGCTACTAGGAGTGGGAGAGATCCTATTAAAGTATAAAATAAGAAGTAGAGCCCTGCGTTTAGTCGTTCAGTTTGATTCCCCCATCGGGTAATAATGATCAGGGTTGGGATTAGTGTTGCCTCAAATAGGATGTAAAAGAAGATAAGTTCAGAGGCGGTGAAAGTTATAATTAGGAACAACTGGAGAAGAATCAGTATTGAAATATATAGTTTTTTTCGAGTTAAGGGTTCTTTTGATAAATGGTGTTGGCTTGCTATAAGTATAAGGGGTAGAAGTCATGTTGTAAGTGCTAGTAGCGGTGCTGATAGGGAGTCAGAGAAAAATATTAAGGAGGGGTTCAATGTATTATCATTTGGTTGATTCAGGTAGAATAAGCTGATTAAGCTGATTAGCAAACCATATGTTGTCGTGTTAATTCAGATTATGTTAGGCTTTGATACTCATGTAAGGGGGATCAGTATGATAGTGGGGATGATAATTTTTAGCATTGTAAGAGGTTTAGGTTTTGTACGTAATCAGTCCCGTAGGTGTTAGATACTATAACTAGTAGAGATAGTCCTAATGCTGCTTCGCAGGCAGCAAATACTAGTAGTACGATTGGTATCATGCTGGCTAATGTAAGGTGGTTGTTGAGAATAGTTACAGATATTATTACAAATAGTGATAATATTATGCCCTCTAAGCATAGTAGCGATGATATTAGGTGTGATCGATAAACAAGTATACCTATTAGAGAAAGAATGAATGCCAGAAAGATATTAATATATACTATGGACATATGATAATTATGAGATAAATCATAATCTAATGAGTCGAAATCATTTGTTTTGGCTTAAACTAATTATCATATTCGGTTCATTCTAGCCCCTTTTCGGTTCATTCGTACGCTAGGCTTGCAGCTAGGAGGGAGATTAGTAGGAGTGCTATGATAAGTATTGTTGTCAACTTGTTGGTTTGTGACGCTCAGGGAAGTGGGAGTAGGAGTGCGATTTCTAGGTCGAAAAGCAGGAATGTGATGGCAACTAGGAAGAATTTTATAGAGAAAGGTAGGCGAGCAGATCCCATGGGGTCAAAACCACATTCGTAGGGGCTTGTCTTGTCTGTATAAATATTTAGTTGGGGAAGTCAGAATGCGATTAGTACAAGTAAGGACGCTAGGGTTACATTAGTTATCAAGGTTAGTATTACGTTTATTACTTCTTTCCAGGTTGATCTGGAGCTAACTGATTGGAAGTCAATTGTACTAGTTATACTAAAGAAATAGGATCCTCATCAATAAATAGATACATATAAGAATAGTCAGACTACATCAACAAAGTGTCAATATCATGCAGCGGCTTCAAATCCGAAGTGGTGGTTTGATGTGAAGTGGTAGTATAGTTGTCGGAGAAAGCACACGATAAGGAATGTGGAGCCAATAATTACATGTAGTCCGTGAAACCCAGTAGCTATAAAAAAGGTAGATCCGTACACTCCGTCGGAGATTGTAAAAGATGTCTCGTAGTATTCGGAGGCCTGTAATAGTGTAAAATATACGCCTAAGGAGATTGTAATAAATAGGCCTTGAAGTATGTGTTTACGATTGCCTTCTATTAAACTATGATGGGCTCAAGTAATAGATACTCCGGAGGCTAGGAGGACTGAGGTGTTGAGTAGAGGAACTTCTAGTGGGTTAAGAGGAATAATGCCGGTGGGAGGTCAGCAACCTCCAAGTTCAGGAGTAGGGGCTAGGCTGGAATGGTAAAAGGCTCAAAAGAAGCCTGCAAAGAAAAATACTTCTGATAC
This sequence comes from Canis aureus, assembly GCF_053574225.1. Classification (NCBI taxonomy): domain Eukaryota; kingdom Metazoa; phylum Chordata; class Mammalia; order Carnivora; family Canidae; genus Canis; species Canis aureus. Next base: position 6,679 of record NW_027554503.1, read on the forward strand.
AATAAAAAGAACTATTCCGTACCGTAGTCCTTTTTGTACAATAGGGGTGTGATGTCCTTGGAATGTGCCTTCTCGGATCACATCTCGTCATCACTGGTATATGGTTAGCAGGTTGGTTGTGAATCCTAATGTAAGTAGGGATATTGAGTTATAGTGAAATCATATGATAAGACCCGATGTTATAAGAAGGGCAGAAAGGGCTCCTGTTAGCGGTCATGGGCTTGGGTTAACTATATGGTAAGCGTGAGTTTGGTGGGTCATTAGGTGTTGTCATGTAAGTATAGACTTACTAGTAAGGTAAAGACATAGGCTTGAATTAAGGCAACAGCAAACTCTAGAATCGTAAATAGAATTAAAATAATAAAAGTGATGAAAGCTGTGGTCGCGCTAATATTAATAAGAGCTAAGGTAGCCCCTCCAATCAAATGGATTAGGAGGTGTCCTGCAGTAATATTGGCGGTTAATCGAACGGCTAGAGCTATGGGTTGAATGAATAGACTAATAGTTTCGATGATTACTAGTATTGGAATTAGGGGAAGAGGGGTGCCTTGGGGTAGAAAGTGTGCCAAGGATGCTTTGGTCTTATAGCGGAAACCGGTAATTACTGTCCCTGCTCATAGGGGGATTGCTATTCCGAGGTTTATAGAGAGTTGTGTCGTGGGCGTAAATGAGTGGGGTAGTAGTCCAAGTAGGTTAGTTGAACCAATGAATAGAATTAGTGATATAAGTATGAGAGCTCAGGTTCGTCCCTTTTGATTATGAATTGCTAGTATTTGTTTTGATGTTAATTGAATTAATCATTGCTGAATGGAGATTAACCGATTATTGATTAGGCGATTGGGTGCTGGGAATAAAATGGAAGGGAATATGACGATCAGTACTACAATAGGGAGACCTATTATTGAGGGGGCAGCGAAAGAGGCGAATAAATTTTCGTTCATTTGTTTTCTCAAGGATTATGTTGACTAGTGATTTTAGTAGACTTGGTTATTGGGTTTTCCGGGTAGTGGTGATTTGAAATTTTTAGTTGGAATAGAATGAAGAGGGTGAGAAATATTGAAAAGATTATAATAAATCAGGTGGATGTGTCTAGCTGTGGCATTTCATTAAGGGGAGGTTAAAACTCCCAGTCTTTAACTTAAAAGGTTAATGCTTTATAGCTTCTTAATGAGTAAGTCTAGTCTAGGTTATACTATTAAGGCAGATCAGGTTTCAAAATAAGATAGGGGGACTATTTCAAGAACAATGGGTATAAAGCTATGGTTAGATCCGCAGATTTCAGAGCACTGGCCATAATACAGTCCCGGTCGTATGGCTATAAGGGTGGTTTGGTTTAGTCGTCCTGGAATAGCGTCAGTTTTTAGACCTAGTGATGGAACAGCTCATGAATGCAAAACGTCTTCTGAAGAAATAAGTATTCGGATGGTTATTTCTATTGGGAGGACAACTCGGTTGTCTACTTCTAATAGTCGGAGTTCTCCTGGCTTTAATTCTTGTGTTGGGATTATGTAGGAGTCAAAGTTTAAGTCTTCATAATCAGTATATTCATAGCTTCAGTATCATTGGTGGCCTATTGTTTTCACGGTTAAAGAGGGGTTATTGATTTCGTCTATTATATAAAGGATTCGGAGGGAAGGTAGAGCGATTAGGATTAGGATAATGGCGGGTAGGATAGTTCATACTGTTTCTACTTCCTGTGCGTCTATTGTGCTTGTATGAGTTAATTTTGTAGTCAATATTAGGGAAATGATGTAGAGAACTAAAGAACTGATTAAGAATACAATTATTAGTGTATGGTCATGAAAATGAAGTAGCTCCTCTATAATAGGGGAGGTTGCGTCCTGTAATCCGAGTTGAAATGGGTACGCCATAGAGGTATATAGGGGTTTCACCTATAATTTAACCTTGACAAAGTTATGTAATATTTTACTAATACCTCCTGATTGAGAAAGACATAGTGGTTATGACATTGGCTTGAAACCAATTTTAGGGGGTTCGATTCCTTCCTTTCTTATTTTTGGATTACATATGTAGGTTCTTCGAACGTGTGATATGGAGGGGGACATCCATGTAGTCATTCAATATTAGTTGTAGTAAGTTCTACTATAGCAACTTCTCGTTTGGATGCAAAGGCCTCTCAGATTATAAAAATTATAAGCATCACCGCTGTAAGCGAGATAAACGATCCTATAGAGGAGACGGTATTTCAGGTGGTATATGCATCTGGATAGTCAGAGTACCGACGAGGTATTCCGGATAAACCTAGGAAATGCTGAGGGAAGAAAGTTATATTTACTCCCACAAATATAATTGTAAAGTGAATCTTTGCTCAAGTATCGTTAAGAGTATAACCTGAGAATAAGGGGAATCAGTGGGCAAATCCTCCCATAATGGCAAAAACTGCTCCCATTGAGAGCACATAGTGAAAATGAGCTACAACATAATACGTATCATGAAGAACGATGTCTAAGGACGAATTAGCTAGGACAATGCCTGTTAGCCCGCCTACTGTGAATAAGAAAATAAACCCTAAAGCTCATAGCATAGCTGGAGATCATTTAATATTGCCTCCGTGAAGTGTTGCCAGTCAACTAAATACTTTTACTCCTGTTGGAATAGCGATAATTATAGTGGCGGATGTGAAGTATGCTCGTGTGTCTACGTCTATTCCTACAGTAAACATATGGTGAGCTCATACGATAAAGCCTAAAAACCCAATAGATATTATTGCCCATACTATTCCTATATAGCCGAAAGGCTCTTTTTTCCCTGAGTAGTAAGTGACAATGTGAGAAATTATTCCGAACCCTGGCAGGATAAGAATGTAAACTTCAGGATGTCCGAAGAATCAGAATAAGTGTTGATATAGGATAGGGTCTCCTCCTCCAGCGGGATCGAAAAATGTCGTATTAAGATTACGGTCTGTTAAAAGTATTGTAATTCCAGCAGCCAGTACAGGCAGGGATAGTAGGAGTAGAACTGCTGTAATTAGTACTGATCATACAAATAGGGGGGTTTGATACTGGGATATTGCAGGGGGTTTTATGTTGATAATAGTAGTAATGAAATTAATTGCCCCTAAAATAGAAGAGACTCCGGCTAAATGTAAGGAGAAAATTGTAAGATCAACGGATGCTCCTGCATGGGCCAGATTGCCAGCCAGTGGGGGGTAAACGGTCCACCCCGTTCCTGCACCTGCTTCTACCATAGAAGATGCTAATAGTAGAAGAAAAGATGGAGGAAGAAGTCAGAAGCTCATGTTATTTATTCGGGGGAATGCCATGTCCGGAGCACCAATTATTAATGGCACTAGTCAGTTTCCAAAGCCCCCAATTATAATGGGCATGACTATGAAGAAGATTATTACGAAAGCATGGGCGGTTACGACGACGTTATAAATTTGATCGTCGCCTAGTAAAGTACCGGGCTGACCTAGTTCGGCTCGGATGAGGAGGCTCAAGGCAGTGCCTACTATGCCGGCTCATGCTCCAAATAGTAAGTATAAAGTACCAATATCTTTGTGATTAGTAGAGAACAGTCATCGGTTAATGAACATAGGTAAAATGGCTGATAAAAGCATTAGACTGTAAATCTAAAAATAGAGGTTTAAGTCCTCTTTTTGCCAAGCTCTGTGGTGAATTTTCATATTGAATTGCAAATTCAAAGAAGCAGCCTAGACGCCGCCGGGGCTTCTCCCGCCTTTTTTTTCTACGCGGCGGGAGAAGGTAGATTGAAGCCAGTTACTAGGGTATTTAGCTGTTAACTAAAATTTCGTGAGGTAGAAGCTCACCAATCTAGGGAGGGCTTAGCTTAATTAAAGTGTTTGATTTGCATTCAATTGATGTAAGATAGATTCTTGCAGCCCTTAGAGGTGATTTGGTCAGGGGTTAAGTGTATAGCACTTGCTTAGAGCTTTGAAGGCTCTTGGTCTGGTCTAACCTAAACTCCTAGTCCAAGACTGATAATATAGGTGTTAGCGGGAGTAGTATAGTTGAGATAATGATTAAGGGGGGTAGTAGGGTTGCCTTTTTTGTGTACTCGAATTGTCATTTTATTTTTATGTTATTTGTGGACGGGAATATGGTAAGTGCGGTGCTATATGTGAGTCGCAGGTAGAAATATAAGTTAAGTAGAGCGGTGATGGCTATTAGTGTTGGAATAATAATTATGTTATTTTTTGTTAATTCTTGAATAATTATTCATTTAGGGATGAAGCCAGATAATGGGGGTAGTCCTCCTAGGGATAATATTAAGATTAAGATTATGGAGGTGATTAGGGGAAATTTATTTCATATGTGGGATAAGGATAAGGTTGTGGTGGATGAGTTTAATATGAATAGTATGAAGGTAGATAGTGTTATTAGAATATATAAAGTTAAGTTTAGGATTATTATTGTAGGGTTGTAAATAATGATAGCGGCTATTCAGCCTATGTGGGCAATGGAGGAGTATGCTATGATTTTTCGTAGTTGAGTTTGATTTAGTCCGCCTCAGCCTCCTACTAGAACGGATGCGAGGGCTATTAGTATAAGAAGGTTGGTGTTAATTGATGGGGAGATTTGATATAGGATGGATATAGGTGCGATTTTTTGTCATGTTAGTAGGATTATTCCTGATATAAGTGTTACTCCTTGTGCTACTTCGGGAACTCAGAAGTGGAATGGAGATAGGCCTAGTTTTATTGTTAGGGCGGTGGTTATTATGATGGATGCGATGGGGTTTGAGATTTTTGAGATTACTCATTGGCCGGAGTAAAGAAGGTTAATGGTGACTCCTATTATTAGTAATATTGAGGCAGTAGCTTGTGTAAGAAAATATTTTGTAGAGGCTTCTATGGCTCGTGGATTATACTTTTTTATGAGGATAGGGATGATGGCTAGCATGTTTATTTCGAATCCAATTCAGATCAGTAATCAGTGCGAGCTTAGTATGACGATTATGGTCCCTGCCATGATAGTTGCTATAATAATAGTGAGAATAGGGGGTTTTATTAGTACGGGAAGGGTATAAACCAACATTTTCGGGGTATGGGCCCGATAGCTTAATTTAGCTGACCTTACTGTAGAATATAGTGTAAGTTTGGTAGCACGAAGATCTTTGAATTCTTAAGATTAGGTTCGAAGCCTATTATTCTAGAAATAAGAGGATTTAAACCTCTATTATTTACTCTATCAAAGTAACTCTTTTATCAGACATATTTCTTATGTTTGGGGTGGGATACTCGCGGTAATAATGGGTAAGGCAACATGTCATATGCATAGGGCTAAAGTTAGGGGTAGAAAATTTTTTCACAATAAGTGTATTAATTGATCATAGCGGAATCGAGGGTATGATGCTCGAATTCATAGGAAGCAGATAGTTAGTAAGAGGGTTTTTATAGTGAAGTTAATAGAGTAGAGTTCTGGTATAAATGGGTTGTGGAATGCACCGAAGAATAGAATTGTTGTGAGGATATTTATTATAATGATATTTGCGTACTCTGCTAGAAAGAATAGGGCAAAAGGACCCGCTGCATACTCTACGTTAAATCCAGAAACTAGTTCGGATTCTCCTTCAGTTAAGTCGAAGGGGGCTCGGTTAGTTTCTGCTAGAGTAGAAATGAATCATATCATGGCTAGGGGCCAGGCCGGAAAGATTAGTCATATATGTTCTTGGGTGATAATTAGTGTGGATAGTGTAAATGACCCGTTTATTAGGAGGACTGATAGGAGAATGATTGCTAGTGTTACTTCATATGAGATTGTTTGAGCTACTGCTCGGAGGGCTCCGATTAGAGCGTATTTGGAGTTTGAGGCTCATCCTGACCAAAGGATGGAGTATACGGCGAGACTTGATATTGCTAGTATGAATAGGACTCCTAAGTTTATATTAATGAGTGGGTAGGGCATTGGGAGAGGGATTCATATAGTTAGGGCTAGTGATAGAGCTAGAATGGGGGCTAGAATGAATATTGATATGGAGGATGTAAGTGGTCGTAGAGGTTCTTTTGTGAAGAGTTTTACTGCATCTGCGATTGGTTGAAGGAGGCCGTAGGGGCCTACGATATTAGGCCCTTTTCGAAGTTGTATGTAGCCTAAGACTTTTCGTTCAACGAGGGTGAGGAAGGCTACGGCAAGAAGGATTGGGATGATAAGAGAGATAATGTTGATAAAGAACATTTTGTTAGGGAGAGGAATTGAACCTCTGATAATAAAGGTTTAAGTTTTACGCAGTTACCGGGCTCTGCCACCCTAACAAAGCCCCTTTTCTCGGGCTTATGAGGAGATAAACTGGTTAGATTGAGTTGACTTCATCTATTAGTTTTAAGGCGCCTTTGTGAGGTAGGCCTTACATCCCTTGTCCTTTCGTACTGGGGGAGGTTATATAATAGATAGAAACCGACCTGGATTACTCCGGTCTGAACTCAGATCACGTAGGACTTTAATCGTTGAACAAACGAACCCTTAATAGCTGCTGCACCATTAGGATGTCCTGATCCAACATCGAGGTCGTAAACCCTATTGTCGATATGGACTCTTGAATAGGATTGCGCTGTTATCCCTAGGGTAACTTGTTCCGTTGATCAAAAATTATTGGATCAATAAGTGATGTTATATTTTGACTTGTGGGTCTAAATTTTAATCACTCGGGAGTTTTTTTATATTCCGAGGTCACCCCAACCTAAATTGCTAACCCACAATAATGGTGTAATGTTATGCCTTGTAGGTATTTAGTATCCATAAGTTTGGGTTAGTTAATTAAAGCTCCATAGGGTCTTCTCGTCTTATTGTGGCATTCCCGCCTCTTCACGGGAAGGTCAATTTCACTGATTGGGAATAAGAGACAGTTAAACCCTCGTGTGGCCATTCATACAAGTCCTTATTTAGAGAACAAATGATTATGCTACCTTTGCACGGTCAGGATACCGCGGCCGTTAAACAAGTGTCACTGGGCAGGCAGTGCCTCCAATACTAGAAATGCTGGAGGTGATGTTTTTGGTAAACAGGCGGGGTTTGTGTTTGCCGAGTTCCTTTTACTCCTTTTAATCTTTCCTTAAATGCATGCCTGTGTTGGGTTAACAATAGGGTAGATAAGTATTTCATTTTTGGGTTGATATTATCAGATTGTTAACTATCAGTGGTCTATCCGTTTCTGATATAAGCTTATGCGGGGAGAAAATAGTTCTTGTTACTCATACTAGCATTGTTGCTTCTATATTTAAATAGAATGGCCCAGGAGGTATAATTAGGAGTTGATGTAATATGATTGGGATTAAGTTATATTGTTTGTTGAGCTGGAACGCTTTCTCAATTGGTGGCTGCTTTTAAGCCAACTATGGTGATGTTAGTATATACTCTCTAATAAAGGTTGTATCCTGATTCTAAGAAGCTGTACCTTCTTAGACTATATTTTAAATTTACATTAAAATTTTGTTTTTTTTAGGTAAATTTAAAGTTGAACTAAAATTCTGTTTGTGGGCAACCAGCTATCACCAGGCTCGTTAGGCTTTTCACCTCTACCCACAAATCTTCTCACTATTTTGCTACATAGATGAGTTGATCCTTTTAGATTGTTTATGGGTAGCTCGTCTGGTTTCGGGGAGCTTAGCTTAAGTTCTCTTTGTTAAGTCGTTTCTGGCTAGTTCATTATGCAAAAGGTAAAAGGGGTAATCTTTGCTGTTTAATACTGTTAAGATGTCTTTCATCATTCCCTTACGGTACTATCTCTATCGCTCCAATTAAAATTTCTATCTCCTATACTTTTATTATTTAACTAAATGTTTTACTTTATATGTCTGTGATACTTAAGTTTGGGGTTAGTTGGGCTAGCTTTTGTTCAAAGTGGTCATAAGTAATGAAATCTTCTGGGTGTAGGCCAGACGCTTTAGTTAAGCTACACTTTGATTAATCCAAGCACACCTTCCGGTATGCTTACCTTGTTACGACTTGTCTCCTCTTGTGTCTTAGTTAAGTTAATATGGTTATGGTTGTGTCTTATTACTTGAGGAGGGTGACGGGCGGTGTGTGCGTGCTTCATGGCCCTATTCAATTAAGCTCTCTATTCTTAATTTACTACTAAATCCTCCTTCAGTTTTTAATTTCATAAAAACGTTCGTGGAATGTTCTTGGGTAGAAAATGTAGCCCATTTCTTCCCACCCCATAAGTTACACCTTGACCTAACTTTTTTATGTAAAATGATTGTGCTTACTATTCTACCTTTTGAGGGTTTGCTGAAGATGGCGGTATATAGACTGAATTAGCAAAGGGTGGTGAGGTTTATCGGGGTTTATCGATTATAGAACAGGCTCCTCTAGAGGGATATAAAGCACCGCCAAGTCCTTTGAGTTTTAAGCTATTGCTAGTAGTCCTCTGGCGAATTATTTTGTTGTAAAATTATCTATGTTTAGGGCTAAGCATAGTGGGGTATCTAATCCCAGTTTGGGTCTTAGCTATCGTGTAGTCAGATTATTATAAAGTCACTTTCGTGGTCTATTTTATGGTAACTGTAGCTTTTTACGGCTTAGTTAAGTTTTAACTTTAGTGCAAAGGTATCTTAAACACGCTTTACGCCGTGGGCCTATTAGTTTGGGTTAATCGTATGACCGCGGTGGCTGGCACGAAATTTACCAACCCTTTTTAGTATGGCTTAGTCAAACTTTCGTTTATGGCTTAATTTTTATCACTGCTGTATCCCGTGGGGGTGTGGCTTAGCAAGGTGTTATGAGCTACTTAAGAGTGTGCTTGATACCTGCTCCTTTAGATCACTGCTGATTTTAAGGGCATTCTCACTGGGGCGTGGAGACTTGCATGTGTAAGTCTACTAAGAACTAATAGGAAGGCTAGGACCAAACCTTTGTGTTTATGGAGTCGTGCGACTCATCTTGGCATTTTCAGTGCCTTGCTTTATTAATTAAGCTACATTAACTTATACTGAAATTGTAGTGTGTATAATAAATAAAATACATAGTAAATATGAGAGGAAAAAAAAAGGGGATGCTATCTATAGATAGACCACGAGATCGAATGCGTGTAAGACTGTTGTGTTAAGTTAACTAGAGTAGCAATACATTTGTATACAATTTAAATAAAGCTTGTGAGTATTGTATGCACTTAGTCCTGTTTTTGGGGTTTGGCAGGACATAAATAAGTGTATAATAGATGACATGAGTTTATGGGGGGTAAGGGGGGTTTGTATAAGTTAACTTAATGTCTTGCGCGTGTACGTACGTGTACACACGTGTACGTACGTGTACACACGTGTACGTACGTGTACACACGTGTACGTACGTGTACACACGTGTACGTACGTGTACACACGTGTACGTACGTGTACACACGTGTACGTACGTGTACACACGTGTACGTACGTGTACACGTGTACGTACGTGTACACACGTGTACGTACGTGTACACACGTGTACGTACGTGTACACACGTGTACGTACGTGTACACACGTGTACGTACGTGTACCACACGTGTACGTACGTGTACACACGTGTACGTACGTGTACACACGTGTACGTACGTGTACACACGTGTGTCCTAGAATTATATGTCCTGAAACCATTGACTGAATAGCACCTTGATTTTATGCGTGAGTTGATAAATGATAATGAATAAGTCCAGCTACAAGTTATTTGACTGCATTAGGGCCGCGACGGGCATATTCCCTGAGAGCAGAAGATAAGTTAGAGTTAGTGCCGTTGCGGTCATAGATGAGTGATAGCAGATTCCCCCCCTAAAAATAAAAGATACCAAATGCATGACACCACAGTTATGTGTGATCATGGGCTGATTAGTCACTAGTCCATCGAGATGTCCCATTTGCGAGAATTAGTAGGATTGGAATAAATAGAGTCATGGCCCTGAGGTAAGAACCAGATGCCAGGTATAGTTTCATGATAGTAACCCCCACATTAGCATGGGCCCGGAGCGAGAAGAGTGACATTACAGGCAAGGATTGATGGTTTCTCGAGGCATGGTGATTAAGCCCTTATTGGACTAAGTGATATGCATCTAGTTACTGTTGAGGATCAATGGGTTGTGGAATTGGACTAGACATGTCCTATGTAAAGATATAATATCATGTACATGCTTATATGCATGGGGCAAGCCATTAATGCACGACGTACATAGGGGAGGGAAAGAAGGATTTTTTGGAGATACTGACATAGCACAGTAGAGGTGGTCCAATATATGAATGTAGGGGGTGTCAGGGAATAGTTTAAGAAGAATTTCAGCTTTGGGTGCTGATGGTGGAGCAAGAGCTTCTTCCTTGAGTCTTAGGGAGGGCGACTACTCTCCATTTTTGGTTTACAAGACCAAGGTAATGATTATACTACAAAGACTCTTCATTTTAGAAGATTATTTTCGATAACGCTAATTGTTGGCATTAGAATCAATAGGATGGTGAAATATAGAATTGAGGCGACCTGTCCGATAATGATGAAAGGGTGTTCAACTGGCTGTCCTCCAATCCAAGTTAAAGTGAGAAGATCGGCGACTAAAAGTCAGAATAGGCATTGGCTGAGGGGTCGGAATATTATACTGCGTTGCTTAGATGTGTGGAGGAATGGAATGAATGCTAAAATTAGGATGGAGAATACTAGGGCGAGTACACCTCCTAATTTATTAGGGATAGATCGTAGGATGGCATAGGCGAATAGGAAGTATCATTCAGGTTTGATATGTGGAGGGGTGTTTAGGGGGTTTGCAGGGGTGTAGTTGTCTGGATCTCCTAATAGGTCTGGTGAAAATAAAACTAGTGATATTAAGACTAGGAGCAGGAGTAGGATTCCTAGGATATCTTTAATTGTGTAGTAGGGGTGAAACGGAATTTTGTCTGAGTCTGATGTGATTCCTGAGGGGTTGTTGGATCCGGTTTCGTGTAGAAATAGGAGGTGTACTATTGCTAGAGCTGCGATGATGAATGGAAAGATAAAATGAAATGCAAAGAATCGTGTTAAGGTTGCTTTGTCTACTGAGAAGCCACCTCAGATTCACTCTACTAAGTTGGTTCCGATATAGGGGATGGCGGAGAGAAGGTTAGTGATTACAGTTGCCCCTCAAAATGATATTTGTCCTCACGGCAGTACATAGCCTATGAATGCTGTGGCTATGGTTGCGAATAGTAGTACAATTCCAATGTTTCATGTTTCTATGAATACATAGGATCCATAGTATAGGCCTCGTCCCACATGTATGAATAGGCAGATGAAGAATATGGAAGCGCCATTTGCATGTATATAGCGGATAATTCAGCCGTAGTTAACGTCTCGACAGATGTGGGTGACCGATGAAAAAGCTGTGGCCGTGTCCGATGTGTAGTGTATAGCTAGAAATAAACCTGTTAGAATCTGTAGAATCAAGCATACTCCTAATAAGGACCCGAAATTCCATCAAGCAGAGATGTTAGATGGCGCTGGGAGGTCAATGAATGAATTGTTGACAATTTTGGCTAGTGGGTGGGTTTTTCGAATGTTGGTCATTAATGTTCTTATAGTTGAAATACAACGATGATTTTTCATGTCATTAGTCATGGTTAAATTCCATGTAGGAATAATGATAACATACATTGTATTTATTTTAAGTATCGTTTTTGTGATGAGTTTTGTGGGTTTTGCCACTAAACCATCTCCTATTTATGGTGGGCTTGTGCTAATTATTAGCGGTGGGATTGGTTGTGCGATTGTTCTGAATTTTGGGGGTTCTTTTTTAGGGCTGATAGTGTTTTTAATTTATTTGGGGGGTATATTAGTAGTATTTGGTTATACAACTGCTATGGCTACTGAGCAATACCCTGAGGTGTGAGTTTCAAATAAGGCTGTTCTAGCGGCTTTTATTACTGGTCTATTGTCTGAGTTGTTGACTGCTTGCTATATTTTGAAGGATGATGAGGTGGAGGTAGTATTAAAGTTTAATGGAATAGGGGATTGGGTAATTTATGATACGGGGGACTCTGGGTTTTTTAGTGAAGAGGCTATGGGTATTGCGGCTTTATATAGTTATGGAACCTGGTTGGTGATTGTTACAGGTTGGTCGCTGTTAACTGGTGTGTTGGTTATCATGGAAGTTACCCGTGGTAATTAAGGATTAGTAGGCTGAGAATTATAGTTAGTATGAACGATAGGAAATAGAGCTTGATGAGACCCTTTTGATTTGAAATAAGGGTAGAAGATTTTATTTGGAAATACGAGATTGATTTGGGTAGGATGTTTTCTAGTCAGATGGAGTCCAGAAGTATAGATGCTGATTTCTGGCTGATGGTTAAACTTGTTTTAGGTGTGAGGCGGTGCATAATGGTTGGATAATAGCCAAGGAGGGTGGAAAATTTAAAGTAATTAGATGGATAGTTAAATTTGAGTCCTTGTATGGTAAGGTTTAGTTCTAGTGCCAGGATGAAACCCAAGATAGTTACTGCAAGGGCTATCATTTTTAGATAATGAGGCATAGTTATCTGTGGGATGGTGGTGGGTGTGATGCTGTGGGAGATAATGTATCCTGCAAATACACTTCCGATAAGGAGTCGTTTAATAGAGTTAATTAGGAGAGGATTATTCTCGTTGATAAGGATTATAGGGGAGAAGCGGGGCTGGCCTAGTAGAGCGAAGAATATAATTCGGGTGCTGTAGGCAGCGGTTAGGGATGTGGCAACGAGTGTAATTAAGAGGGCTCAGGCGTTGGTATTCGACGTGTTAGCGGACTCGATGATCAGGTCTTTGGAGTAGAATCCTGTAAGGAAAGGTATGCCTGTTAATGCGAGGCTTCCGACAATCAGGGAAGTTGTGGTGAAGGGAAGGACTTTAAATAGGCCACCTATCTTTCGAATGTCTTGTTCATCGTTTAGGCTGTGGATAATTGACCCTGAACATATGAATAACATAGCTTTAAAAAATGCGTGAGTGCAGATGTGTAAGAAGGCTAGGTAAGGCTGGTTAATGCCAATTGTTACTATTATTAGGCCTAGTTGGCTTGAGGTAGAGAACGCTACAATTTTTTTGATATCGTTCTGTGTAAGAGCGCAGATTGCAGTAAATAGTGTAGTAATAGCCCCTAAGCATAAAGTGAGGGTTTGAATAGTTTGATTATGCTCTATTAGTGGATGAAAGCGGATAAGAAGAAATACTCCTGCTACAACTATTGTGCTTGAGTGAAGTAGGGCTGATACAGGAGTGGGGCCTTCTATGGCTGAGGGGAGTCAGGGATGTAAGCCGAATTGAGCAGATTTACCGGTAGCTGCTAATAGTAAGCCAAGTAGCGGCAAATTAAAATTATCGTTTGTTGTAATAAAGATTTGTTGAAGGTCTCATGTGTTTAAGTTCAATAGAAACCATGCTATGGTTATAATGAAGCCTACATCTCCAATACGGTTATAGAGGATAGCTTGTAGGGCAGCTGTATTTGCATCGGTTCGGCCGTATCATCATCCAATAAGTAAAAATGATATAATGCCAACTCCTTCTCAGCCAATGAATAGTTGGAATATGTTGTTTGCGGTGACTAAGACTATTATAGTAATAAGAAATAAGAGAAGATACTTGAAAAATCGGTTAATATAAGGATCGGAGTGTATATATCATATAGAAAACTCTATAATAGACCACGTGACAAAAAGGGCTACGGGCACAAAGATTATTGAGAAGTAGTCTAATTTAAAACTCATGGATAGTTTTATGGTCTGGATTGTTATTCAATGTCAGTTTGAAACAATTGTTTCCTGTCCTGAGTAGATGAATATTATTGTGGGAATTATGCTAATTATGAATGCGTAAGAAGTAGCGGTTTTTACATAGTATGGGTATAGCTTATTTTTGTAGAGTTTAGTAGAGGTTATAATGATGGGCAAAGTAAGAATGACTAGAGCTGTGATTATGCATGAAGTAAATATATTTATTACTTTTATTTGGAGTTGCACCAATTTTTTGGTTCCTAAGACCAATGGATTACTTCTATCCTATAAAAGTTGAAAAAGCCATGTTCTTATACATGGGAGCATGAGTTAGCAGTTCTTGCAGTACTTTTTCGGTAAGCAAAAAGGTTTGAGCTTTTATTATTAGATTCACAATCTAATGTTTTTGTTAAACTATGCTTACAGTAGATGGGACCGAGAATAATTTTAGGGTTAAGGGATAGGAGGAGTAGAGGCAGTAGATGCAAGGTTATTAGGGCATTTTCTCGTGTGAATGACGGTTTGATATTTTTGATATGGTGGGAATATTTACCACGCTGTGTGGTGATTAGTATATAAAGTGAGTATAGGGCAGTGATGGTGATGTTAATTCCTATTAGAATAATAGTAATGTTGGATCATGAGAATGAGGATATCACTACAAATAGTTCTCCGATAAGATTAATTGTTGGAGGAAGAGCCAGATTTGTGAGGCTTGCTAATAACCATCAGGCTGCTATCAGGGGAAGGAGGGTTTGAAGTCCTCGTGCGAGAATCATAGTACGGCTATGGATTCGTTCGTAATTGGAGTTGGCTAAGCAGAATAGCATCGAGGATGTTAAACCATGGGCAATTATTAGGGCTGTTGCACCTATATAACTTCATGGTGTTTGAATAAGAACCGCTACAATAACGAGTGCCATATGACTAACTGAGGAGTATGCAATTAGGGATTTTAGATCTGTTTGACGGAGACAGATAGAGCTTGTTATGATTATGCCTCATAGAGATAATATTATGAAAGGATACGCTATGAAGTTGGTCAGGGGGTTTAGTAGGGTTGTAATTCGTATCATGCCATAGCCTCCTAATTTCAGGAGTACGGCGGCAAGTACCATGGAGCCGGCAATAGGGGCCTCTACGTGTGCTTTTGGTAGTCACAAGTGGAGGCCGTATAGAGGTATCTTTACTATGAATGCTATCATGCATGCCAATCATAAGAAAACATTAGATCAGGAGTTTGGCAGAGGTTGAATTCAGTATTGAATTATGAGAAAATTTAGGGAGCCCATGAAATTGTGGATGTAAAGGAGAGCTACTAGGAGTGGGAGAGATCCTATTAAAGTATAAAATAAGAAGTAGAGCCCTGCGTTTAGTCGTTCAGTTTGATTCCCCCATCGGGTAATAATGATCAGGGTTGGGATTAGTGTTGCCTCAAATAGGATGTAAAAGAAGATAAGTTCAGAGGCGGTGAAAGTTATAATTAGGAACAACTGGAGAAGAATCAGTATTGAAATATATAGTTTTTTTCGAGTTAAGGGTTCTTTTGATAAATGGTGTTGGCTTGCTATAAGTATAAGGGGTAGAAGTCATGTTGTAAGTGCTAGTAGCGGTGCTGATAGGGAGTCAGAGAAAAATATTAAGGAGGGGTTCAATGTATTATCATTTGGTTGATTCAGGTAGAATAAGCTGATTAAGCTGATTAGCAAACCATATGTTGTCGTGTTAATTCAGATTATGTTAGGCTTTGATACTCATGTAAGGGGGATCAGTATGATAGTGGGGATGATAATTTTTAGCATTGTAAGAGGTTTAGGTTTTGTACGTAATCAGTCCCGTAGGTGTTAGATACTATAACTAGTAGAGATAGTCCTAATGCTGCTTCGCAGGCAGCAAATACTAGTAGTACGATTGGTATCATGCTGGCTAATGTAAGGTGGTTGTTGAGAATAGTTACAGATATTATTACAAATAGTGATAATATTATGCCCTCTAAGCATAGTAGCGATGATATTAGGTGTGATCGATAAACAAGTATACCTATTAGAGAAAGAATGAATGCCAGAAAGATATTAATATATACTATGGACATATGATAATTATGAGATAAATCATAATCTAATGAGTCGAAATCATTTGTTTTGGCTTAAACTAATTATCATATTCGGTTCATTCTAGCCCCTTTTCGGTTCATTCGTACGCTAGGCTTGCAGCTAGGAGGGAGATTAGTAGGAGTGCTATGATAAGTATTGTTGTCAACTTGTTGGTTTGTGACGCTCAGGGAAGTGGGAGTAGGAGTGCGATTTCTAGGTCGAAAAGCAGGAATGTGATGGCAACTAGGAAGAATTTTATAGAGAAAGGTAGGCGAGCAGATCCCATGGGGTCAAAACCACATTCGTAGGGGCTTGTCTTGTCTGTATAAATATTTAGTTGGGGAAGTCAGAATGCGATTAGTACAAGTAAGGACGCTAGGGTTACATTAGTTATCAAGGTTAGTATTACGTTTATTACTTCTTTCCAGGTTGATCTGGAGCTAACTGATTGGAAGTCAATTGTACTAGTTATACTAAAGAAATAGGATCCTCATCAATAAATAGATACATATAAGAATAGTCAGACTACATCAACAAAGTGTCAATATCATGCAGCGGCTTCAAATCCGAAGTGGTGGTTTGATGTGAAGTGGTAGTATAGTTGTCGGAGAAAGCACACGATAAGGAATGTGGAGCCAATAATTACATGTAGTCCGTGAAACCCAGTAGCTATAAAAAAGGTAGATCCGTACACTCCGTCGGAGATTGTAAAAGATGTCTCGTAGTATTCGGAGGCCTGTAATAGTGTAAAATATACGCCTAAGGAGATTGTAATAAATAGGCCTTGAAGTATGTGTTTACGATTGCCTTCTATTAAACTATGATGGGCTCAAGTAATAGATACTCCGGAGGCTAGGAGGACTGAGGTGTTGAGTAGAGGAACTTCTAGTGGGTTAAGAGGAATAATGCCGGTGGGAGGTCAGCAACCTCCAAGTTCAGGAGTAGGGGCTAGGCTGGAATGGTAAAAGGCTCAAAAGAAGCCTGCAAAGAAAAATACTTCTGATACAATAAAAAGAACTATTCCGTACCGTAGTCCTTTTTGTACAATAGGGGTGTGATGTCCTTGGAATGTGCCTTCTCGGATCACATCTCGTCATCACTGGTATATGGTTAGCAGGTTGGTTGTGAATCCTAATGTAAGTAGGGATATTGAGTTATAGTGAAATCATATGATAAGACCCGATGTTATAAGAAGGGCAGAAAGGGCTCCTGTTAGCGGTCATGGGCTTGGGTTAACTATATGGTAAGCGTGAGTTTGGTGGGTCATTAGGTGTTGTCATGTAAGTATAGACTTACTAGTAAGGTAAAGACATAGGCTTGAATTAAGGCAACAGCAAACTCTAGAATCGTAAATAGAATTAAAATAATAAAAGTGATGAAAGCTGTGGTCGCGCTAATATTAATAAGAGCTAAGGTAGCCCCTCCAATCAAATGGATTAGGAGGTGTCCTGCAGTAATATTGGCGGTTAATCGAACGGCTAGAGCTATGGGTTGAATGAATAGACTAATAGTTTCGATGATTACTAGTATTGGAATTAGGGGAAGAGGGGTGCCTTGGGGTAGAAAGTGTGCCAAGGATGCTTTGGTCTTATAGCGGAAACCGGTAATTACTGTCCCTGCTCATAGGGGGATTGCTATTCCGAGGTTTATAGAGAGTTGTGTCGTGGGCGTAAATGAGTGGGGTAGTAGTCCAAGTAGGTTAGTTGAACCAATGAATAGAATTAGTGATATAAGTATGAGAGCTCAGGTTCGTCCCTTTTGATTATGAATTGCTAGTATTTGTTTTGATGTTAATTGAATTAATCATTGCTGAATGGAGATTAACCGATTATTGATTAGGCGATTGGGTGCTGGGAATAAAATGGAAGGGAATATGACGATCAGTACTACAATAGGGAGACCTATTATTGAGGAATAAAATGGAAGGGAATATGACGATCAGTACTACAATAGGGAGACCTATTATTGAGGGGGCAGCGAAAGAGGCGAATAAATTTTCGTTCATTTGTTTTCTCAAGGATTATGTTGACTAGTGATTTTAGTAGACTTGGTTATTGGGTTTTCCGGGTAGTGGTGATTTGAAATTTTTAGTTGGAATAGAATGAAGAGGGTGAGAAATATTGAAAAGATTATAATAAATCAGGTGGATGTGTCTAGCTGTGGCATTTCATTAAGGGGAGGTTAAAACTCCCAGTCTTTAACTTAAAAGGTTAATGCTTTATAGCTTCTTAATGAGTAAGTCTAGTCTAGGTTATACTATTAAGGCAGATCAGGTTTCAAAATAAGATAGGGGGACTATTTCAAGAACAATGGGTATAAAGCTATGGTTAGATCCGCAGATTTCAGAGCACTGGCCATAATACAGTCCCGGTCGTATGGCTATAAGGGTGGTTTGGTTTAGTCGTCCTGGAATAGCGTCAGTTTTTAGACCTAGTGATGGAACAGCTCATGAATGCAAAACGTCTTCTGAAGAAATAAGTATTCGGATGGTTATTTCTATTGGGAGGACAACTCGGTTGTCTACTTCTAATAGTCGGAGTTCTCCTGGCTTTAATTCTTGTGTTGGGATTATGTAGGAGTCAAAGTTTAAGTCTTCATAATCAGTATATTCATAGCTTCAGTATCATTGGTGGCCTATTGTTTTCACGGTTAAAGAGGGGTTATTGATTTCGTCTATTATATAAAGGATTCGGAGGGAAGGTAGAGCGATTAGGATTAGGATAATGGCGGGTAGGATAGTTCATACTGTTTCTACTTCCTGTGCGTCTATTGTGCTTGTATGAGTTAATTTTGTAGTCAATATTAGGGAAATGATGTAGAGAACTAAAGAACTGATTAAGAATACAATTATTAGTGTATGGTCATGAAAATGAAGTAGCTCCTCTATAATAGGGGAGGTTGCGTCCTGTAATCCGAGTTGAAATGGGTACGCCATAGAGGTATATAGGGGTTTCACCTATAATTTAACCTTGACAAAGTTATGTAATATTTTACTAATACCTCCTGATTGAGAAAGACATAGTGGTTATGACATTGGCTTGAAACCAATTTTAGGGGGTTCGATTCCTTCCTTTCTTATTTTTGGATTACATATGTAGGTTCTTCGAACGTGTGATATGGAGGGGGACATCCATGTAGTCATTCAATATTAGTTGTAGTAAGTTCTACTATAGCAACTTCTCGTTTGGATGCAAAGGCCTCTCAGATTATAAAAATTATAAGCATCACCGCTGTAAGCGAGATAAACGATCCTATAGAGGAGACGGTATTTCAGGTGGTATATGCATCTGGATAGTCAGAGTACCGACGAGGTATTCCGGATAAACCTAGGAAATGCTGAGGGAAGAAAGTTATATTTACTCCCACAAATATAATTGTAAAGTGAATCTTTGCTCAAGTATCGTTAAGAGTATAACCTGAGAATAAGGGGAATCAGTGGGCAAATCCTCCCATAATGGCAAAAACTGCTCCCATTGAGAGCACATAGTGAAAATGAGCTACAACATAATACGTATCATGAAGAACGATGTCTAAGGACGAATTAGCTAGGACAATGCCTGTTAGCCCGCCTACTGTGAATAAGAAAATAAACCCTAAAGCTCATAGCATAGCTGGAGATCATTTAATATTGCCTCCGTGAAGTGTTGCCAGTCAACTAAATACTTTTACTCCTGTTGGAATAGCGATAATTATAGTGGCGGATGTGAAGTATGCTCGTGTGTCTACGTCTATTCCTACAGTAAACATATGGTGAGCTCATACGATAAAGCCTAAAAACCCAATAGATATTATTGCCCATACTATTCCTATATAGCCGAAAGGCTCTTTTTTCCCTGAGTAGTAAGTGACAATGTGAGAAATTATTCCGAACCCTGGCAGGATAAGAATGTAAACTTCAGGATGTCCGAAGAATCAGAATAAGTGTTGATATAGGATAGGGTCTCCTCCTCCAGCGGGATCGAAAAATGTCGTATTAAGATTACGGTCTGTTAAAAGTATTGTAATTCCAGCAGCCAGTACAGGCAGGGATAGTAGGAGTAGAACTGCTGTAATTAGTACTGATCATACAAATAGGGGGGTTTGATACTGGGATATTGCAGGGGGTTTTATGTTGATAATAGTAGTAATGAAATTAATTGCCCCTAAAATAGAAGAGACTCCGGCTAAATGTAAGGAGAAAATTGTAAGATCAACGGATGCTCCTGCATGGGCCAGATTGCCAGCCAGTGGGGGGTAAACGGTCCACCCCGTTCCTGCACCTGCTTCTACCATAGAAGATGCTAATAGTAGAAGAAAAGATGGAGGAAGAAGTCAGAAGCTCATGTTATTTATTCGGGGGAATGCCATGTCCGGAGCACCAATTATTAATGGCACTAGTCAGTTTCCAAAGCCCCCAATTATAATGGGCATGACTATGAAGAAGATTATTACGAAAGCATGGGCGGTTACGACGACGTTATAAATTTGATCGTCGCCTAGTAAAGTACCGGGCTGACCTAGTTCGGCTCGGATGAGGAGGCTCAAGGCAGTGCCTACTATGCCGGCTCATGCTCCAAATAGTAAGTATAAAGTACCAATATCTTTGTGATTAGTAGAGAACAGTCATCGGTTAATGAACATAGGTAAAATGGCTGATAAAAGCATTAGACTGTAAATCTAAAAATAGAGGTTTAAGTCCTCTTTTTGCCAAGCTCTGTGGTGAATTTTCATATTGAATTGCAAATTCAAAGAAGCAGCCTAGACGCCGCCGGGGCTTCTCCCGCCTTTTTTTTCTACGCGGCGGGAGAAGGTAGATTGAAGCCAGTTACTAGGGTATTTAGCTGTTAACTAAAATTTCGTGAGGTAGAAGCTCACCAATCTAGGGAGGGCTTAGCTTAATTAAAGTGTTTGATTTGCATTCAATTGATGTAAGATAGATTCTTGCAGCCCTTAGAGGTGATTTGGTCAGGGGTTAAGTGTATAGCACTTGCTTAGAGCTTTGAAGGCTCTTGGTCTGGTCTAACCTAAACTCCTAGTCCAAGACTGATAATATAGGTGTTAGCGGGAGTAGTATAGTTGAGATAATGATTAAGGGGGGTAGTAGGGTTGCCTTTTTTGTGTACTCGAATTGTCATTTTATTTTTATGTTATTTGTGGACGGGAATATGGTAAGTGCGGTGCTATATGTGAGTCGCAGGTAGAAATATAAGTTAAGTAGAGCGGTGATGGCTATTAGTGTTGGAATAATAATTATGTTATTTTTTGTTAATTCTTGAATAATTATTCATTTAGGGATGAAGCCAGATAATGGGGGTAGTCCTCCTAGGGATAATATTAAGATTAAGATTATGGAGGTGATTAGGGGAAATTTATTTCATATGTGGGATAAGGATAAGGTTGTGGTGGATGAGTTTAATATGAATAGTATGAAGGTAGATAGTGTTATTAGAATATATAAAGTTAAGTTTAGGATTATTATTGTAGGGTTGTAAATAATGATAGCGGCTATTCAGCCTATGTGGGCAATGGAGGAGTATGCTATGATTTTTCGTAGTTGAGTTTGATTTAGTCCGCCTCAGCCTCCTACTAGAACGGATGCGAGGGCTATTAGTATAAGAAGGTTGGTGTTAATTGATGGGGAGATTTGATATAGGATGGATATAGGTGCGATTTTTTGTCATGTTAGTAGGATTATTCCTGATATAAGTGTTACTCCTTGTGCTACTTCGGGAACTCAGAAGTGGAATGGAGATAGGCCTAGTTTTATTGTTAGGGCGGTGGTTATTATGATGGATGCGATGGGGTTTGAGATTTTTGAGATTACTCATTGGCCGGAGTAAAGAAGGTTAATGGTGACTCCTATTATTAGTAATATTGAGGCAGTAGCTTGTGTAAGAAAATATTTTGTAGAGGCTTCTATGGCTCGTGGATTATACTTTTTTATGAGGATAGGGATGATGGCTAGCATGTTTATTTCGAATCCAATTCAGATCAGTAATCAGTGCGAGCTTAGTATGACGATTATGGTCCCTGCCATGATAGTTGCTATAATAATAGTGAGAATAGGGGGTTTTATTAGTACGGGAAGGGTATAAACCAACATTTTCGGGGTATGGGCCCGATAGCTTAATTTAGCTGACCTTACTGTAGAATATAGTGTAAGTTTGGTAGCACGAAGATCTTTGAATTCTTAAGATTAGGTTCGAAGCCTATTATTCTAGAAATAAGAGGATTTAAACCTCTATTATTTACTCTATCAAAGTAACTCTTTTATCAGACATATTTCTTATGTTTGGGGTGGGATACTCGCGGTAATAATGGGTAAGGCAACATGTCATATGCATAGGGCTAAAGTTAGGGGTAGAAAATTTTTTCACAATAAGTGTATTAATTGATCATAGCGGAATCGAGGGTATGATGCTCGAATTCATAGGAAGCAGATAGTTAGTAAGAGGGTTTTTATAGTGAAGTTAATAGAGTAGAGTTCTGGTATAAATGGGTTGTGGAATGCACCGAAGAATAGAATTGTTGTGAGGATATTTATTATAATGATATTTGCGTACTCTGCTAGAAAGAATAGGGCAAAAGGACCCGCTGCATACTCTACGTTAAATCCAGAAACTAGTTCGGATTCTCCTTCAGTTAAGTCGAAGGGGGCTCGGTTAGTTTCTGCTAGAGTAGAAATGAATCATATCATGGCTAGGGGCCAGGCCGGAAAGATTAGTCATATATGTTCTTGGGTGATAATTAGTGTGGATAGTGTAAATGACCCGTTTATTAGGAGGACTGATAGGAGAATGATTGCTAGTGTTACTTCATATGAGATTGTTTGAGCTACTGCTCGGAGGGCTCCGATTAGAGCGTATTTGGAGTTTGAGGCTCATCCTGACCAAAGGATGGAGTATACGGCGAGACTTGATATTGCTAGTATGAATAGGACTCCTAAGTTTATATTAATGAGTGGGTAGGGCATTGGGAGAGGGATTCATATAGTTAGGGCTAGTGATAGAGCTAGAATGGGGGCTAGAATGAATATTGATATGGAGGATGTAAGTGGTCGTAGAGGTTCTTTTGTGAAGAGTTTTACTGCATCTGCGATTGGTTGAAGGAGGCCGTAGGGGCCTACGATATTAGGCCCTTTTCGAAGTTGTATGTAGCCTAAGACTTTTCGTTCAACGAGGGTGAGGAAGGCTACGGCAAGAAGGATTGGGATGATAAGAGAGATAATGTTGATAAAGAACATTTTGTTAGGGAGAGGAATTGAACCTCTGATAATAAAGGTTTAAGTTTTACGCAGTTACCGGGCTCTGCCACCCTAACAAAGCCCCTTTTCTCGGGCTTATGAGGAGATAAACTGGTTAGATTGAGTTGACTTCATCTATTAGTTTTAAGGCGCCTTTGTGAGGTAGGCCTTACATCCCTTGTCCTTTCGTACTGGGGGAGGTTATATAATAGATAGAAACCGACCTGGATTACTCCGGTCTGAACTCAGATCACGTAGGACTTTAATCGTTGAACAAACGAACCCTTAATAGCTGCTGCACCATTAGGATGTCCTGATCCAACATCGAGGTCGTAAACCCTATTGTCGATATGGACTCTTGAATAGGATTGCGCTGTTATCCCTAGGGTAACTTGTTCCGTTGATCAAAAATTATTGGATCAATAAGTGATGTTATATTTTGACTTGTGGGTCTAAATTTTAATCACTCGGGAGTTTTTTTATATTCCGAGGTCACCCCAACCTAAATTGCTAACCCACAATAATGGTGTAATGTTATGCCTTGTAGGTATTTAGTATCCATAAGTTTGGGTTAGTTAATTAAAGCTCCATAGGGTCTTCTCGTCTTATTGTGGCATTCCCGCCTCTTCACGGGAAGGTCAATTTCACTGATTGGGAATAAGAGACAGTTAAACCCTCGTGTGGCCATTCATACAAGTCCTTATTTAGAGAACAAATGATTATGCTACCTTTGCACGGTCAGGATACCGCGGCCGTTAAACAAGTGTCACTGGGCAGGCAGTGCCTCCAATACTAGAAATGCTGGAGGTGATGTTTTTGGTAAACAGGCGGGGTTTGTGTTTGCCGAGTTCCTTTTACTCCTTTTAATCTTTCCTTAAATGCATGCCTGTGTTGGGTTAACAATAGGGTAGATAAGTATTTCATTTTTGGGTTGATATTATCAGATTGTTAACTATCAGTGGTCTATCCGTTTCTGATATAAGCTTATGCGGGGAGAAAATAGTTCTTGTTACTCATACTAGCATTGTTGCTTCTATATTTAAATAGAATGGCCCAGGAGGTATAATTAGGAGTTGATGTAATATGATTGGGATTAAGTTATATTGTTTGTTGAGCTGGAACGCTTTCTCAATTGGTGGCTGCTTTTAAGCCAACTATGGTGATGTTAGTATATACTCTCTAATAAAGGTTGTATCCTGATTCTAAGAAGCTGTACCTTCTTAGACTATATTTTAAATTTACATTAAAATTTTGTTTTTTTTAGGTAAATTTAAAGTTGAACTAAAATTCTGTTTGTGGGCAACCAGCTATCACCAGGCTCGTTAGGCTTTTCACCTCTACCCACAAATCTTCTCACTATTTTGCTACATAGATGAGTTGATCCTTTTAGATTGTTTATGGGTAGCTCGTCTGGTTTCGGGGAGCTTAGCTTAAGTTCTCTTTGTTAAGTCGTTTCTGGCTAGTTCATTATGCAAAAGGTAAAAGGGGTAATCTTTGCTGTTTAATACTGTTAAGATGTCTTTCATCATTCCCTTACGGTACTATCTCTATCGCTCCAATTAAAATTTCTATCTCCTATACTTTTATTATTTAACTAAATGTTTTACTTTATATGTCTGTGATACTTAAGTTTGGGGTTAGTTGGGCTAGCTTTTGTTCAAAGTGGTCATAAGTAATGAAATCTTCTGGGTGTAGGCCAGACGCTTTAGTTAAGCTACACTTTGATTAATCCAAGCACACCTTCCGGTATGCTTACCTTGTTACGACTTGTCTCCTCTTGTGTCTTAGTTAAGTTAATATGGTTATGGTTGTGTCTTATTACTTGAGGAGGGTGACGGGCGGTGTGTGCGTGCTTCATGGCCCTATTCAATTAAGCTCTCTATTCTTAATTTACTACTAAATCCTCCTTCAGTTTTTAATTTCATAAAAACGTTCGTGGAATGTTCTTGGGTAGAAAATGTAGCCCATTTCTTCCCACCCCATAAGTTACACCTTGACCTAACTTTTTTATGTAAAATGATTGTGCTTACTATTCTACCTTTTGAGGGTTTGCTGAAGATGGCGGTATATAGACTGAATTAGCAAAGGGTGGTGAGGTTTATCGGGGTTTATCGATTATAGAACAGGCTCCTCTAGAGGGATATAAAGCACCGCCAAGTCCTTTGAGTTTTAAGCTATTGCTAGTAGTCCTCTGGCGAATTATTTTGTTGTAAAATTATCTATGTTTAGGGCTAAGCATAGTGGGGTATCTAATCCCAGTTTGGGTCTTAGCTATCGTGTAGTCAGATTATTATAAAGTCACTTTCGTGGTCTATTTTATGGTAACTGTAGCTTTTTACGGCTTAGTTAAGTTTTAACTTTAGTGCAAAGGTATCTTAAACACGCTTTACGCCGTGGGCCTATTAGTTTGGGTTAATCGTATGACCGCGGTGGCTGGCACGAAATTTACCAACCCTTTTTAGTATGGCTTAGTCAAACTTTCGTTTATGGCTTAATTTTTATCACTGCTGTATCCCGTGGGGGTGTGGCTTAGCAAGGTGTTATGAGCTACTTAAGAGTGTGCTTGATACCTGCTCCTTTAGATCACTGCTGATTTTAAGGGCATTCTCACTGGGGCGTGGAGACTTGCATGTGTAAGTCTACTAAGAACTAATAGGAAGGCTAGGACCAAACCTTTGTGTTTATGGAGTCGTGCGACTCATCTTGGCATTTTCAGTGCCTTGCTTTATTAATTAAGCTACATTAACTTATACTGAAATTGTAGTGTGTATAATAAATAAAATACATAGTAAATATGAGAGGAAAAAAAAAGGGGATGCTATCTATAGATAGACCACGAGATCGAATGCGTGTAAGACTGTTGTGTTAAGTTAACTAGAGTAGCAATACATTTGTATACAATTTAAATAAAGCTTGTGAGTATTGTATGCACTTAGTCCTGTTTTTGGGGTTTGGCAGGACATAAATAAGTGTATAATAGATGACATGAGTTTATGGGGGGTAAGGGGGGTTTGTATAAGTTAACTTAATGTCTTGCGCGTGTACGTACGTGTACACACGTGTACGTACGTGTACACACGTGTACGTACGTGTACACACGTGTACGTACGTGTACGTACGTGTACACACGTGTACGTACGTGTACACACGTGTACGTACGTGTACACACGTGTACGTACGTGTACACACGTGTACGTACGTGTACACACGTGTACGTACGTGTACACACGTGTACGTACGTGTACACACGTGTACGTACGTGTACACACGTGTACGTACGTGTACACACGTGTACGTACGTGTACACACGTGTACGTACGTGTACACACGTGTACGTACGTGTACACACGTGTGTCCTAGAATTATATGTCCTGAAACCATTGACTGAATAGCACCTTGATTTTATGCGTGAGTTGATAAATGATAATGAATAAGTCCAGCTACAAGTTATTTGACTGCATTAGGGCCGCGACGGGCATATTCCCTGAGAGCAGAAGATAAGTTAGAGTTAGTGCCGTTGCGGTCATAGATGAGTGATAGCAGATTCCCCCCCTAAAAATAAAAGATACCAAATGCATGACACCACAGTTATGTGTGATCATGGGCTGATTAGTCACTAGTCCATCGAGATGTCCCATTTGCGAGAATTAGTAGGATTGGAATAAATAGAGTCATGGCCCTGAGGTAAGAACCAGATGCCAGGTATAGTTTCATGATAGTAACCCCCACATTAGCATGGGCCCGGAGCGAGAAGAGTGACATTACAGGCAAGGATTGATGGTTTCTCGAGGCATGGTGATTAAGCCCTTATTGGACTAAGTGATATGCATCTAGTTACTGTTGAGGATCAATGGGTTGTGGAATTGGACTAGACATGTCCTATGTAAAGATATAATATCATGTACATGCTTATATGCATGGGGCAAGCCATTAATGCACGACGTACATAGGGGAGGGAAAGAAGGATTTTTTGGAGATACTGACATAGCACAGTAGAGGTGGTCCAATATATGAATGTAGGGGGTGTCAGGGAATAGTTTAAGAAGAATTTCAGCTTTGGGTGCTGATGGTGGAGCAAGAGCTTCTTCCTTGAGTCTTAGGGAGGGCGACTACTCTCCATTTTTGGTTTACAAGACCAAGGTAATGATTATACTACAAAGACTCTTCATTTTAGAAGATTATTTTCGATAACGCTAATTGTTGGCATTAGAATCAATAGGATGGTGAAATATAGAATTGAGGCGACCTGTCCGATAATGATGAAAGGGTGTTCAACTGGCTGTCCTCCAATCCAAGTTAAAGTGAGAAGATCGGCGACTAAAAGTCAGAATAGGCATTGGCTGAGGGGTCGGAATATTATACTGCGTTGCTTAGATGTGTGGAGGAATGGAATGAATGCTAAAATTAGGATGGAGAATACTAGGGCGAGTACACCTCCTAATTTATTAGGGATAGATCGTAGGATGGCATAGGCGAATAGGAAGTATCATTCAGGTTTGATATGTGGAGGGGTGTTTAGGGGGTTTGCAGGGGTGTAGTTGTCTGGATCTCCTAATAGGTCTGGTGAAAATAAAACTAGTGATATTAAGACTAGGAGCAGGAGTAGGATTCCTAGGATATCTTTAATTGTGTAGTAGGGGTGAAACGGAATTTTGTCTGAGTCTGATGTGATTCCTGAGGGGTTGTTGGATCCGGTTTCGTGTAGAAATAGGAGGTGTACTATTGCTAGAGCTGCGATGATGAATGGAAAGATAAAATGAAATGCAAAGAATCGTGTTAAGGTTGCTTTGTCTACTGAGAAGCCACCTCAGATTCACTCTACTAAGTTGGTTCCGATATAGGGGATGGCGGAGAGAAGGTTAGTGATTACAGTTGCCCCTCAAAATGATATTTGTCCTCACGGCAGTACATAGCCTATGAATGCTGTGGCTATGGTTGCGAATAGTAGTACAATTCCAATGTTTCATGTTTCTATGAATACATAGGATCCATAGTATAGGCCTCGTCCCACATGTATGAATAGGCAGATGAAGAATATGGAAGCGCCATTTGCATGTATATAGCGGATAATTCAGCCGTAGTTAACGTCTCGACAGATGTGGGTGACCGATGAAAAAGCTGTGGCCGTGTCCGATGTGTAGTGTATAGCTAGAAATAAACCTGTTAGAATCTGTAGAATCAAGCATACTCCTAATAAGGACCCGAAATTCCATCAAGCAGAGATGTTAGATGGCGCTGGGAGGTCAATGAATGAATTGTTGACAATTTTGGCTAGTGGGTGGGTTTTTCGAATGTTGGTCATTAATGTTCTTATAGTTGAAATACAACGATGATTTTTCATGTCATTAGTCATGGTTAAATTCCATGTAGGAATAATGATAACATACATTGTATTTATTTTAAGTATCGTTTTTGTGATGAGTTTTGTGGGTTTTGCCACTAAACCATCTCCTATTTATGGTGGGCTTGTGCTAATTATTAGCGGTGGGATTGGTTGTGCGATTGTTCTGAATTTTGGGGGTTCTTTTTTAGGGCTGATAGTGTTTTTAATTTATTTGGGGGGTATATTAGTAGTATTTGGTTATACAACTGCTATGGCTACTGAGCAATACCCTGAGGTGTGAGTTTCAAATAAGGCTGTTCTAGCGGCTTTTATTACTGGTCTATTGTCTGAGTTGTTGACTGCTTGCTATATTTTGAAGGATGATGAGGTGGAGGTAGTATTAAAGTTTAATGGAATAGGGGATTGGGTAATTTATGATACGGGGGACTCTGGGTTTTTTAGTGAAGAGGCTATGGGTATTGCGGCTTTATATAGTTATGGAACCTGGTTGGTGATTGTTACAGGTTGGTCGCTGTTAACTGGTGTGTTGGTTATCATGGAAGTTACCCGTGGTAATTAAGGATTAGTAGGCTGAGAATTATAGTTAGTATGAACGATAGGAAATAGAGCTTGATGAGACCCTTTTGATTTGAAATAAGGGTAGAAGATTTTATTTGGAAATACGAGATTGATTTGGGTAGGATGTTTTCTAGTCAGATGGAGTCCAGAAGTATAGATGCTGATTTCTGGCTGATGGTTAAACTTGTTTTAGGTGTGAGGCGGTGCATAATGGTTGGATAATAGCCAAGGAGGGTGGAAAATTTAAAGTAATTAGATGGATAGTTAAATTTGAGTCCTTGTATGGTAAGGTTTAGTTCTAGTGCCAGGATGAAACCCAAGATAGTTACTGCAAGGGCTATCATTTTTAGATAATGAGGCATAGTTATCTGTGGGATGGTGGTGGGTGTGATGCTGTGGGAGATAATGTATCCTGCAAATACACTTCCGATAAGGAGTCGTTTAATAGAGTTAATTAGGAGAGGATTATTCTCGTTGATAAGGATTATAGGGGAGAAGCGGGGCTGGCCTAGTAGAGCGAAGAATATAATTCGGGTGCTGTAGGCAGCGGTTAGGGATGTGGCAACGAGTGTAATTAAGAGGGCTCAGGCGTTGGTATTCGACGTGTTAGCGGACTCGATGATCAGGTCTTTGGAGTAGAATCCTGTAAGGAAAGGTATGCCTGTTAATGCGAGGCTTCCGACAATCAGGGAAGTTGTGGTGAAGGGAAGGACTTTAAATAGGCCACCTATCTTTCGAATGTCTTGTTCATCGTTTAGGCTGTGGATAATTGACCCTGAACATATGAATAACATAGCTTTAAAAAATGCGTGAGTGCAGATGTGTAAGAAGGCTAGGTAAGGCTGGTTAATGCCAATTGTTACTATTATTAGGCCTAGTTGGCTTGAGGTAGAGAACGCTACAATTTTTTTGATATCGTTCTGTGTAAGAGCGCAGATTGCAGTAAATAGTGTAGTAATAGCCCCTAAGCATAAAGTGAGGGTTTGAATAGTTTGATTATGCTCTATTAGTGGATGAAAGCGGATAAGAAGAAATACTCCTGCTACAACTATTGTGCTTGAGTGAAGTAGGGCTGATACAGGAGTGGGGCCTTCTATGGCTGAGGGGAGTCAGGGATGTAAGCCGAATTGAGCAGATTTACCGGTAGCTGCTAATAGTAAGCCAAGTAGCGGCAAATTAAAATTATCGTTTGTTGTAATAAAGATTTGTTGAAGGTCTCATGTGTTTAAGTTCAATAGAAACCATGCTATGGTTATAATGAAGCCTACATCTCCAATACGGTTATAGAGGATAGCTTGTAGGGCAGCTGTATTTGCATCGGTTCGGCCGTATCATCATCCAATAAGTAAAAATGATATAATGCCAACTCCTTCTCAGCCAATGAATAGTTGGAATATGTTGTTTGCGGTGACTAAGACTATTATAGTAATAAGAAATAAGAGAAGATACTTGAAAAATCGGTTAATATAAGGATCGGAGTGTATATATCATATAGAAAACTCTATAATAGACCACGTGACAAAAAGGGCTACGGGCACAAAGATTATTGAGAAGTAGTCTAATTTAAAACTCATGGATAGTTTTATGGTCTGGATTGTTATTCAATGTCAGTTTGAAACAATTGTTTCCTGTCCTGAGTAGATGAATATTATTGTGGGAATTATGCTAATTATGAATGCGTAAGAAGTAGCGGTTTTTACATAGTATGGGTATAGCTTATTTTTGTAGAGTTTAGTAGAGGTTATAATGATGGGCAAAGTAAGAATGACTAGAGCTGTGATTATGCATGAAGTAAATATATTTATTACTTTTATTTGGAGTTGCACCAATTTTTTGGTTCCTAAGACCAATGGATTACTTCTATCCTATAAAAGTTGAAAAAGCCATGTTCTTATACATGGGAGCATGAGTTAGCAGTTCTTGCAGTACTTTTTCGGTAAGCAAAAAGGTTTGAGCTTTTATTATTAGATTCACAATCTAATGTTTTTGTTAAACTATGCTTACAGTAGATGGGACCGAGAATAATTTTAGGGTTAAGGGATAGGAGGAGTAGAGGCAGTAGATGCAAGGTTATTAGGGCATTTTCTCGTGTGAATGACGGTTTGATATTTTTGATATGGTGGGAATATTTACCACGCTGTGTGGTGATTAGTATATAAAGTGAGTATAGGGCAGTGATGGTGATGTTAATTCCTATTAGAATAATAGTAATGTTGGATCATGAGAATGAGGATATCACTACAAATAGTTCTCCGATAAGATTAATTGTTGGAGGAAGAGCCAGATTTGTGAGGCTTGCTAATAACCATCAGGCTGCTATCAGGGGAAGGAGGGTTTGAAGTCCTCGTGCGAGAATCATAGTACGGCTATGGATTCGTTCGTAATTGGAGTTGGCTAAGCAGAATAGCATCGAGGATGTTAAACCATGGGCAATTATTAGGGCTGTTGCACCTATATAACTTCATGGTGTTTGAATAAGAACCGCTACAATAACGAGTGCCATATGACTAACTGAGGAGTATGCAATTAGGGATTTTAGATCTGTTTGACGGAGACAGATAGAGCTTGTTATGATTATGCCTCATAGAGATAATATTATGAAAGGATACGCTATGAAGTTGGTCAGGGGGTTTAGTAGGGTTGTAATTCGTATCATGCCATAGCCTCCTAATTTCAGGAGTACGGCGGCAAGTACCATGGAGCCGGCAATAGGGGCCTCTACGTGTGCTTTTGGTAGTCACAAGTGGAGGCCGTATAGAGGTATCTTTACTATGAATGCTATCATGCATGCCAATCATAAGAAAACATTAGATCAGGAGTTTGGCAGAGGTTGAATTCAGTATTGAATTATGAGAAAATTTAGGGAGCCCATGAAATTGTGGATGTAAAGGAGAGCTACTAGGAGTGGGAGAGATCCTATTAAAGTATAAAATAAGAAGTAGAGCCCTGCGTTTAGTCGTTCAGTTTGATTCCCCCATCGGGTAATAATGATCAGGGTTGGGATTAGTGTTGCCTCAAATAGGATGTAAAAGAAGATAAGTTCAGAGGCGGTGAAAGTTATAATTAGGAACAACTGGAGAAGAATCAGTATTGAAATATATAGTTTTTTTCGAGTTAAGGGTTCTTTTGATAAATGGTGTTGGCTTGCTATAAGTATAAGGGGTAGAAGTCATGTTGTAAGTGCTAGTAGCGGTGCTGATAGGGAGTCAGAGAAAAATATTAAGGAGGGGTTCAATGTATTATCATTTGGTTGATTCAGGTAGAATAAGCTGATTAAGCTGATTAGCAAACCATATGTTGTCGTGTTAATTCAGATTATGTTAGGCTTTGATACTCATGTAAGGGGGATCAGTATGATAGTGGGGATGATAATTTTTAGCATTGTAAGAGGTTTAGGTTTTGTACGTAATCAGTCCCGTAGGTGTTAGATACTATAACTAGTAGAGATAGTCCTAATGCTGCTTCGCAGGCAGCAAATACTAGTAGTACGATTGGTATCATGCTGGCTAATGTAAGGTGGTTGTTGAGAATAGTTACAGATATTATTACAAATAGTGATAATATTATGCCCTCTAAGCATAGTAGCGATGATATTAGGTGTGATCGATAAACAAGTATACCTATTAGAGAAAGAATGAATGCCAGAAAGATATTAATATATACTATGGACATATGATAATTATGAGATAAATCATAATCTAATGAGTCGAAATCATTTGTTTTGGCTTAAACTAATTATCATATTCGGTTCATTCTAGCCCCTTTTCGGTTCATTCGTACGCTAGGCTTGCAGCTAGGAGGGAGATTAGTAGGAGTGCTATGATAAGTATTGTTGTCAACTTGTTGGTTTGTGACGCTCAGGGAAGTGGGAGTAGGAGTGCGATTTCTAGGTCGAAAAGCAGGAATGTGATGGCAACTAGGAAGAATTTTATAGAGAAAGGTAGGCGAGCAGATCCCATGGGGTCAAAACCACATTCGTAGGGGCTTGTCTTGTCTGTATAAATATTTAGTTGGGGAAGTCAGAATGCGATTAGTACAAGTAAGGACGCTAGGGTTACATTAGTTATCAAGGTTAGTATTACGTTTATTACTTCTTTCCAGGTTGATCTGGAGCTAACTGATTGGAAGTCAATTGTACTAGTTATACTAAAGAAATAGGATCCTCATCAATAAATAGATACATATAAGAATAGTCAGACTACATCAACAAAGTGTCAATATCATGCAGCGGCTTCAAATCCGAAGTGGTGGTTTGATGTGAAGTGGTAGTATAGTTGTCGGAGAAAGCACACGATAAGGAATGTGGAGCCAATAATTACATGTAGTCCGTGAAACCCAGTAGCTATAAAAAAGGTAGATCCGTACACTCCGTCGGAGATTGTAAAAGATGTCTCGTAGTATTCGGAGGCCTGTAATAGTGTAAAATATACGCCTAAGGAGATTGTAATAAATAGGCCTTGAAGTATGTGTTTACGATTGCCTTCTATTAAACTATGATGGGCTCAAGTAATAGATACTCCGGAGGCTAGGAGGACTGAGGTGTTGAGTAGAGGAACTTCTAGTGGGTTAAGAGGAATAATGCCGGTGGGAGGTCAGCAACCTCCAAGTTCAGGAGTAGGGGCTAGGCTGGAATGGTAAAAGGCTCAAAAGAAGCCTGCAAAGAAAAATACTTCTGATACAATAAAAAGAACTATTCCGTACCGTAGTCCTTTTTGTACAATAGGGGTGTGATGTCCTTGGAATGTGCCTTCTCGGATCACATCTCGTCATCACTGGTATATGGTTAGCAGGTTGGTTGTGAATCCTAATGTAAGTAGGGATATTGAGTTATAGTGAAATCATATGATAAGACCCGATGTTATAAGAAGGGCAGAAAGGGCTCCTGTTAGCGGTCATGGGCTTGGGTTAACTATATGGTAAGCGTGAGTTTGGTGGGTCATTAGGTGTTGTCATGTAAGTATAGACTTACTAGTAAGGTAAAGACATAGGCTTGAATTAAGGCAACAGCAAACTCTAGAATCGTAAATAGAATTAAAATAATAAAAGTGATGAAAGCTGTGGTCGCGCTAATATTAATAAGAGCTAAGGTAGCCCCTCCAATCAAATGGATTAGGAGGTGTCCTGCAGTAATATTGGCGGTTAATCGAACGGCTAGAGCTATGGGTTGAATGAATAGACTAATAGTTTCGATGATTACTAGTATTGGAATTAGGGGAAGAGGGGTGCCTTGGGGTAGAAAGTGTGCCAAGGATGCTTTGGTCTTATAGCGGAAACCGGTAATTACTGTCCCTGCTCATAGGGGGATTGCTATTCCGAGGTTTATAGAGAGTTGTGTCGTGGGCGTAAATGAGTGGGGTAGTAGTCCAAGTAGGTTAGTTGAACCAATGAATAGAATTAGTGATATAAGTATGAGAGCTCAGGTTCGTCCCTTTTGATTATGAATTGCTAGTATTTGTTTTGATGTTAATTGAATTAATCATTGCTGAATGGAGATTAACCGATTATTGATTAGGCGATTGGGTGCTGGGAATAAAAT
>NW_027554504.1:0-35314 GCF_053574225.1 Canis aureus
GTAGCATAATCATTTGTTCTCTAAATAAGGACTTGTATGAATGGCCACACGAGGGTTTAACTGTCTCTTATTCCCAATCAGTGAAATTGACCTTCCCGTGAAGAGGCGGGAATGCCACAATAAGACGAGAAGACCCTATGGAGCTTTAATTAACTAACCCAAACTTATGGATACTAAATACCTACAAGGCATAACATTACACCATTATTGTGGGTTAGCAATTTAGGTTGGGGTGACCTCGGAATATAAAAAAACTCCCGAGTGATTAAAATTTAGACCCACAAGTCAAAATATAACATCACTTATTGATCCAATAATTTTTGATCAACGGAACAAGTTACCCTAGGGATAACAGCGCAATCCTATTCAAGAGTCCATATCGACAATAGGGTTTACGACCTCGATGTTGGATCAGGACATCCTAATGGTGCAGCAGCTATTAAGGGTTCGTTTGTTCAACGATTAAAGTCCTACGTGATCTGAGTTCAGACCGGAGTAATCCAGGTCGGTTTCTATCTATTATATAACCTCCCCCAGTACGAAAGGACAAGGGATGTAAGGCCTACCTCACAAAGGCGCCTTAAAACTAATAGATGAAGTCAACTCAATCTAACCAGTTTATCTCCTCATAAGCCCGAGAAAAGGGGCTTTGTTAGGGTGGCAGAGCCCGGTAACTGCGTAAAACTTAAACCTTTATTATCAGAGGTTCAATTCCTCTCCCTAACAAAATGTTCTTTATCAACATTATCTCTCTTATCATCCCAATCCTTCTTGCCGTAGCCTTCCTCACCCTCGTTGAACGAAAAGTCTTAGGCTACATACAACTTCGAAAAGGGCCTAATATCGTAGGCCCCTACGGCCTCCTTCAACCAATCGCAGATGCAGTAAAACTCTTCACAAAAGAACCTCTACGACCACTTACATCCTCCATATCAATATTCATTCTAGCCCCCATTCTAGCTCTATCACTAGCCCTAACTATATGAATCCCTCTCCCAATGCCCTACCCACTCATTAATATAAACTTAGGAGTCCTATTCATACTAGCAATATCAAGTCTCGCCGTATACTCCATCCTTTGGTCAGGATGAGCCTCAAACTCCAAATACGCTCTAATCGGAGCCCTCCGAGCAGTAGCTCAAACAATCTCATATGAAGTAACACTAGCAATCATTCTCCTATCAGTCCTCCTAATAAACGGGTCATTTACACTATCCACACTAATTATCACCCAAGAACATATATGACTAATCTTTCCGGCCTGGCCCCTAGCCATGATATGATTCATTTCTACTCTAGCAGAAACTAACCGAGCCCCCTTCGACTTAACTGAAGGAGAATCCGAACTAGTTTCTGGATTTAACGTAGAGTATGCAGCGGGTCCTTTTGCCCTATTCTTTCTAGCAGAGTACGCAAATATCATTATAATAAATATCCTCACAACAATTCTATTCTTCGGTGCATTCCACAACCCATTTATACCAGAACTCTACTCTATTAACTTCACTATAAAAACCCTCTTACTAACTATCTGCTTCCTATGAATTCGAGCATCATACCCTCGATTCCGCTATGATCAATTAATACACTTATTGTGAAAAAATTTTCTACCCCTAACTTTAGCCCTATGCATATGACATGTTGCCTTACCCATTATTACCGCGAGTATCCCACCCCAAACATAAGAAATATGTCTGATAAAAGAGTTACTTTGATAGAGTAAATAATAGAGGTTTTAAATCCTCTTATTTCTAGAATAATAGGCTTCGAACCTAATCTTAAGAATTCAAAGATCTTCGTGCTACCAAACTTACACTATATTCTACAGTAAGGTCAGCTAAATTAAGCTATCGGGCCCATACCCCGAAAATGTTGGTTTATACCCTTCCCGTACTAATAAAACCCCCTATTCTCACTATTATTATAGCAACTATCATGGCAGGGACCATAATCGTCATACTAAGCTCGCACTGATTACTGATCTGAATTGGATTCGAAATAAACATGCTAGCCATCATCCCTATCCTCATAAAAAAGTATAATCCACGAGCCATAGAAGCCTCTACAAAATATTTTCTTACACAAGCTACTGCCTCAATATTACTAATAATAGGAGTCACCATTAACCTTCTTTACTCCGGCCAATGAGTAATCTCAAAAATCTCAAACCCCATCGCATCCATCATAATAACCACCGCCCTAACAATAAAACTAGGCCTATCTCCATTCCACTTCTGAGTTCCCGAAGTAGCACAAGGAGTAACACTTATATCAGGAATAATCCTACTAACATGACAAAAAATCGCACCTATATCCATCCTATATCAAATCTCCCCATCAATTAACACCAACCTTCTTATACTAATAGCCCTCGCATCCGTTCTAGTAGGAGGCTGAGGCGGACTAAATCAAACTCAACTACGAAAAATCATAGCATACTCCTCCATTGCCCACATAGGCTGAATAGCCGCTATCATTATTTACAACCCTACAATAATAATCCTAAACTTAACTTTATATATTCTAATAACACTATCTACCTTCATACTATTCATATTAAACTCATCCACCACAACCTTATCCTTATCCCACATATGAAATAAATTTCCCCTAATCACCTCCATAATCTTAATCTTAATATTATCCCTAGGAGGACTACCCCCATTATCTGGCTTCATCCCTAAATGAATAATTATTCAAGAATTAACAAAAAATAACATAATTATTATTCCAACACTAATAGCCATCACCGCTCTACTTAACTTATATTTCTACCTGCGACTCACATATAGCACCGCACTTACCATATTCCCGTCCACAAATAACATAAAAATAAAATGACAATTCGAGTACACAAAAAAGGCAACCCTACTACCCCCCTTAATCATTATCTCAACTATACTACTCCCGCTAACACCTATATTATCAGTCTTGGACTAGGAGTTTAGGTTAGACCAGACCAAGAGCCTTCAAAGCTCTAAGCAAGTGCTATACACTTAACCCCTGACCAAATCACCTCTAAGGGCTGCAAGAATCTATCTTACATCAATTGAATGCAAATCAAACACTTTAATTAAGCTAAGCCCTCCCTAGATTGGTGAGCTTCTACCTCACGAAATTTTAGTTAACAGCTAAATACCCTAGTAACTGGCTTCAATCTACCTTCTCCCGCCGCGTAGAAAAAAAAGGCGGGAGAAGCCCCGGCGGCGTCTAGGCTGCTTCTTTGAATTTGCAATTCAATATGAAAATTCACCACAGAGCTTGGCAAAAAGAGGACTTAAACCTCTATTTTTAGATTTACAGTCTAATGCTTTTATCAGCCATTTTACCTATGTTCATTAACCGATGACTGTTCTCTACTAATCACAAAGATATTGGTACTTTATACTTACTATTTGGAGCATGAGCCGGCATAGTAGGCACTGCCTTGAGCCTCCTCATCCGAGCCGAACTAGGTCAGCCCGGTACTTTACTAGGCGACGATCAAATTTATAACGTCGTCGTAACCGCCCATGCTTTCTTAATAATCTTCTTCATAGTCATGCCCATTATAATTGGGGGCTTTGGAAACTGACTAGTGCCATTAATAATTGGTGCTCCGGACATGGCATTCCCCCGAATAAATAACATGAGCTTCTGACTTCTTCCTCCATCTTTTCTTCTACTATTAGCATCTTCTATGGTAGAAGCAGGTGCAGGAACGGGGTGGACCGTTTACCCCCCACTGGCTGGCAATCTGGCCCATGCAGGAGCATCCGTTGATCTTACAATTTTCTCCTTACATTTAGCCGGAGTCTCTTCTATTTTAGGGGCAATTAATTTCATTACTACTATTATCAACATAAAACCCCCTGCAATATCCCAGTATCAAACCCCCCTATTTGTATGATCAGTACTAATTACAGCAGTTCTACTCCTACTATCCCTGCCTGTACTGGCTGCTGGAATTACAATACTTTTAACAGACCGTAATCTTAATACGACATTTTTCGATCCCGCTGGAGGAGGAGACCCTATCCTATATCAACACTTATTCTGATTCTTCGGACATCCTGAAGTTTACATTCTTATCCTGCCAGGGTTCGGAATAATTTCTCACATTGTCACTTACTACTCAGGGAAAAAAGAGCCTTTCGGCTATATAGGAATAGTATGGGCAATAATATCTATTGGGTTTTTAGGCTTTATCGTATGAGCTCACCATATGTTTACTGTAGGAATAGACGTAGACACACGAGCATACTTCACATCCGCCACTATAATTATCGCTATTCCAACAGGAGTAAAAGTATTTAGTTGACTGGCAACACTTCACGGAGGCAATATTAAATGATCTCCAGCTATGCTATGAGCTTTAGGGTTTATTTTCTTATTCACAGTAGGCGGGCTAACAGGCATTGTCCTAGCTAATTCGTCCTTAGACATCGTTCTTCATGATACGTATTATGTTGTAGCTCATTTTCACTATGTGCTCTCAATGGGAGCAGTTTTTGCCATTATGGGAGGATTTGCCCACTGATTCCCCTTATTCTCAGGTTATACTCTTAACGATACTTGAGCAAAGATTCACTTTACAATTATATTTGTGGGAGTAAATATAACTTTCTTCCCTCAGCATTTCCTAGGTTTATCCGGAATACCTCGTCGGTACTCTGACTATCCAGATGCATATACCACCTGAAATACCGTCTCCTCTATAGGATCGTTTATCTCGCTTACAGCGGTGATGCTTATAATTTTTATAATCTGAGAGGCCTTTGCATCCAAACGAGAAGTTGCTATAGTAGAACTTACTACAACTAATATTGAATGACTACATGGATGTCCCCCTCCATATCACACGTTCGAAGAACCTACATATGTAATCCAAAAATAAGAAAGGAAGGAATCGAACCCCCTAAAATTGGTTTCAAGCCAATGTCATAACCACTATGTCTTTCTCAATCAGGAGGTATTAGTAAAATATTACATAACTTTGTCAAGGTTAAATTATAGGTGAAACCCCTATATACCTCTATGGCGTACCCATTTCAACTCGGATTACAGGACGCAACCTCCCCTATTATAGAGGAGCTACTTCATTTTCATGACCATACACTAATAATTGTATTCTTAATCAGTTCTTTAGTTCTCTACATCATTTCCCTAATATTGACTACAAAATTAACTCATACAAGCACAATAGACGCACAGGAAGTAGAAACAGTATGAACTATCCTACCCGCCATTATCCTAATCCTAATCGCTCTACCTTCCCTCCGAATCCTTTATATAATAGACGAAATCAATAACCCCTCTTTAACCGTGAAAACAATAGGCCACCAATGATACTGAAGCTATGAATATACTGATTATGAAGACTTAAACTTTGACTCCTACATAATCCCAACACAAGAATTAAAGCCAGGAGAACTCCGACTATTAGAAGTAGACAACCGAGTTGTCCTCCCAATAGAAATAACCATCCGAATACTTATTTCTTCAGAAGACGTTTTGCATTCATGAGCTGTTCCATCACTAGGTCTAAAAACTGACGCTATTCCAGGACGACTAAACCAAACCACCCTTATAGCCATACGACCGGGACTGTATTATGGCCAGTGCTCTGAAATCTGCGGATCTAACCATAGCTTTATACCCATTGTTCTTGAAATAGTCCCCCTATCTTATTTTGAAACCTGATCTGCCTTAATAGTATAACCTAGACTAGACTTACTCATTAAGAAGCTATAAAGCATTAACCTTTTAAGTTAAAGACTGGGAGTTTTAACCTCCCCTTAATGAAATGCCACAGCTAGACACATCCACCTGATTTATTATAATCTTTTCAATATTTCTCACCCTCTTCATTCTATTCCAACTAAAAATTTCAAATCACCACTACCCGGAAAACCCAATAACCAAGTCTACTAAAATCACTAGTCAACATAATCCTTGAGAAAACAAATGAACGAAAATTTATTCGCCTCTTTCGCTGCCCCCTCAATAATAGGTCTCCCTATTGTAGTACTGATCGTCATATTCCCTTCCATTTTATTCCCAGCACCCAATCGCCTAATCAATAATCGGTTAATCTCCATTCAGCAATGATTAATTCAATTAACATCAAAACAAATACTAGCAATTCATAATCAAAAGGGACGAACCTGAGCTCTCATACTTATATCACTAATTCTATTCATTGGTTCAACTAACCTACTTGGACTACTACCCCACTCATTTACGCCCACGACACAACTCTCTATAAACCTCGGAATAGCAATCCCCCTATGAGCAGGGACAGTAATTACCGGTTTCCGCTATAAGACCAAAGCATCCTTGGCACACTTTCTACCCCAAGGCACCCCTCTTCCCCTAATTCCAATACTAGTAATCATCGAAACTATTAGTCTATTCATTCAACCCATAGCTCTAGCCGTTCGATTAACCGCCAATATTACTGCAGGACACCTCCTAATCCATTTGATTGGAGGGGCTACCTTAGCTCTTATTAATATTAGCGCGACCACAGCTTTCATCACTTTTATTATTTTAATTCTATTTACGATTCTAGAGTTTGCTGTTGCCT
This sequence comes from Canis aureus, assembly GCF_053574225.1. Taxonomy (NCBI): domain Eukaryota; kingdom Metazoa; phylum Chordata; class Mammalia; order Carnivora; family Canidae; genus Canis; species Canis aureus. Next base: position 6,569 of record NW_027554504.1, read on the forward strand.
TAATTCAAGCCTATGTCTTTACCTTACTAGTAAGTCTATACTTACATGACAACACCTAATGACCCACCAAACTCACGCTTACCATATAGTTAACCCAAGCCCATGACCGCTAACAGGAGCCCTTTCTGCCCTTCTTATAACATCGGGTCTTATCATATGATTTCACTATAACTCAATATCCCTACTTACATTAGGATTCACAACCAACCTGCTAACCATATACCAGTGATGACGAGATGTGATCCGAGAAGGCACATTCCAAGGACATCACACCCCTATTGTACAAAAAGGACTACGGTACGGAATAGTTCTTTTTATTGTATCAGAAGTATTTTTCTTTGCAGGCTTCTTTTGAGCCTTTTACCATTCCAGCCTAGCCCCTACTCCTGAACTTGGAGGTTGCTGACCTCCCACCGGCATTATTCCTCTTAACCCACTAGAAGTTCCTCTACTCAACACCTCAGTCCTCCTAGCCTCCGGAGTATCTATTACTTGAGCCCATCATAGTTTAATAGAAGGCAATCGTAAACACATACTTCAAGGCCTATTTATTACAATCTCCTTAGGCGTATATTTTACACTATTACAGGCCTCCGAATACTACGAGACATCTTTTACAATCTCCGACGGAGTGTACGGATCTACCTTTTTTATAGCTACTGGGTTTCACGGACTACATGTAATTATTGGCTCCACATTCCTTATCGTGTGCTTTCTCCGACAACTATACTACCACTTCACATCAAACCACCACTTCGGATTTGAAGCCGCTGCATGATATTGACACTTTGTTGATGTAGTCTGACTATTCTTATATGTATCTATTTATTGATGAGGATCCTATTTCTTTAGTATAACTAGTACAATTGACTTCCAATCAGTTAGCTCCAGATCAACCTGGAAAGAAGTAATAAACGTAATACTAACCTTGATAACTAATGTAACCCTAGCGTCCTTACTTGTACTAATCGCATTCTGACTTCCCCAACTAAATATTTATACAGACAAGACAAGCCCCTACGAATGTGGTTTTGACCCCATGGGATCTGCTCGCCTACCTTTCTCTATAAAATTCTTCCTAGTTGCCATCACATTCCTGCTTTTCGACCTAGAAATCGCACTCCTACTCCCACTTCCCTGAGCGTCACAAACCAACAAGTTGACAACAATACTTATCATAGCACTCCTACTAATCTCCCTCCTAGCTGCAAGCCTAGCGTACGAATGAACCGAAAAGGGGCTAGAATGAACCGAATATGATAATTAGTTTAAGCCAAAACAAATGATTTCGACTCATTAGATTATGATTTATCTCATAATTATCATATGTCCATAGTATATATTAATATCTTTCTGGCATTCATTCTTTCTCTAATAGGTATACTTGTTTATCGATCACACCTAATATCATCGCTACTATGCTTAGAGGGCATAATATTATCACTATTTGTAATAATATCTGTAACTATTCTCAACAACCACCTTACATTAGCCAGCATGATACCAATCGTACTACTAGTATTTGCTGCCTGCGAAGCAGCATTAGGACTATCTCTACTAGTTATAGTATCTAACACCTACGGGACTGATTACGTACAAAACCTAAACCTCTTACAATGCTAAAAATTATCATCCCCACTATCATACTGATCCCCCTTACATGAGTATCAAAGCCTAACATAATCTGAATTAACACGACAACATATGGTTTGCTAATCAGCTTAATCAGCTTATTCTACCTGAATCAACCAAATGATAATACATTGAACCCCTCCTTAATATTTTTCTCTGACTCCCTATCAGCACCGCTACTAGCACTTACAACATGACTTCTACCCCTTATACTTATAGCAAGCCAACACCATTTATCAAAAGAACCCTTAACTCGAAAAAAACTATATATTTCAATACTGATTCTTCTCCAGTTGTTCCTAATTATAACTTTCACCGCCTCTGAACTTATCTTCTTTTACATCCTATTTGAGGCAACACTAATCCCAACCCTGATCATTATTACCCGATGGGGGAATCAAACTGAACGACTAAACGCAGGGCTCTACTTCTTATTTTATACTTTAATAGGATCTCTCCCACTCCTAGTAGCTCTCCTTTACATCCACAATTTCATGGGCTCCCTAAATTTTCTCATAATTCAATACTGAATTCAACCTCTGCCAAACTCCTGATCTAATGTTTTCTTATGATTGGCATGCATGATAGCATTCATAGTAAAGATACCTCTATACGGCCTCCACTTGTGACTACCAAAAGCACACGTAGAGGCCCCTATTGCCGGCTCCATGGTACTTGCCGCCGTACTCCTGAAATTAGGAGGCTATGGCATGATACGAATTACAACCCTACTAAACCCCCTGACCAACTTCATAGCGTATCCTTTCATAATATTATCTCTATGAGGCATAATCATAACAAGCTCTATCTGTCTCCGTCAAACAGATCTAAAATCCCTAATTGCATACTCCTCAGTTAGTCATATGGCACTCGTTATTGTAGCGGTTCTTATTCAAACACCATGAAGTTATATAGGTGCAACAGCCCTAATAATTGCCCATGGTTTAACATCCTCGATGCTATTCTGCTTAGCCAACTCCAATTACGAACGAATCCATAGCCGTACTATGATTCTCGCACGAGGACTTCAAACCCTCCTTCCCCTGATAGCAGCCTGATGGTTATTAGCAAGCCTCACAAATCTGGCTCTTCCTCCAACAATTAATCTTATCGGAGAACTATTTGTAGTGATATCCTCATTCTCATGATCCAACATTACTATTATTCTAATAGGAATTAACATCACCATCACTGCCCTATACTCACTTTATATACTAATCACCACACAGCGTGGTAAATATTCCCACCATATCAAAAATATCAAACCGTCATTCACACGAGAAAATGCCCTAATAACCTTGCATCTACTGCCTCTACTCCTCCTATCCCTTAACCCTAAAATTATTCTCGGTCCCATCTACTGTAAGCATAGTTTAACAAAAACATTAGATTGTGAATCTAATAATAAAAGCTCAAACCTTTTTGCTTACCGAAAAAGTACTGCAAGAACTGCTAACTCATGCTCCCATGTATAAGAACATGGCTTTTTCAACTTTTATAGGATAGAAGTAATCCATTGGTCTTAGGAACCAAAAAATTGGTGCAACTCCAAATAAAAGTAATAAATATATTTACTTCATGCATAATCACAGCTCTAGTCATTCTTACTTTGCCCATCATTATAACCTCTACTAAACTCTACAAAAATAAGCTATACCCATACTATGTAAAAACCGCTACTTCTTACGCATTCATAATTAGCATAATTCCCACAATAATATTCATCTACTCAGGACAGGAAACAATTGTTTCAAACTGACATTGAATAACAATCCAGACCATAAAACTATCCATGAGTTTTAAATTAGACTACTTCTCAATAATCTTTGTGCCCGTAGCCCTTTTTGTCACGTGGTCTATTATAGAGTTTTCTATATGATATATACACTCCGATCCTTATATTAACCGATTTTTCAAGTATCTTCTCTTATTTCTTATTACTATAATAGTCTTAGTCACCGCAAACAACATATTCCAACTATTCATTGGCTGAGAAGGAGTTGGCATTATATCATTTTTACTTATTGGATGATGATACGGCCGAACCGATGCAAATACAGCTGCCCTACAAGCTATCCTCTATAACCGTATTGGAGATGTAGGCTTCATTATAACCATAGCATGGTTTCTATTGAACTTAAACACATGAGACCTTCAACAAATCTTTATTACAACAAACGATAATTTTAATTTGCCGCTACTTGGCTTACTATTAGCAGCTACCGGTAAATCTGCTCAATTCGGCTTACATCCCTGACTCCCCTCAGCCATAGAAGGCCCCACTCCTGTATCAGCCCTACTTCACTCAAGCACAATAGTTGTAGCAGGAGTATTTCTTCTTATCCGCTTTCATCCACTAATAGAGCATAATCAAACTATTCAAACCCTCACTTTATGCTTAGGGGCTATTACTACACTATTTACTGCAATCTGCGCTCTTACACAGAACGATATCAAAAAAATTGTAGCGTTCTCTACCTCAAGCCAACTAGGCCTAATAATAGTAACAATTGGCATTAACCAGCCTTACCTAGCCTTCTTACACATCTGCACTCACGCATTTTTTAAAGCTATGTTATTCATATGTTCAGGGTCAATTATCCACAGCCTAAACGATGAACAAGACATTCGAAAGATAGGTGGCCTATTTAAAGTCCTTCCCTTCACCACAACTTCCCTGATTGTCGGAAGCCTCGCATTAACAGGCATACCTTTCCTTACAGGATTCTACTCCAAAGACCTGATCATCGAGTCCGCTAACACGTCGAATACCAACGCCTGAGCCCTCTTAATTACACTCGTTGCCACATCCCTAACCGCTGCCTACAGCACCCGAATTATATTCTTCGCTCTACTAGGCCAGCCCCGCTTCTCCCCTATAATCCTTATCAACGAGAATAATCCTCTCCTAATTAACTCTATTAAACGACTCCTTATCGGAAGTGTATTTGCAGGATACATTATCTCCCACAGCATCACACCCACCACCATCCCACAGATAACTATGCCTCATTATCTAAAAATGATAGCCCTTGCAGTAACTATCTTGGGTTTCATCCTGGCACTAGAACTAAACCTTACCATACAAGGACTCAAATTTAACTATCCATCTAATTACTTTAAATTTTCCACCCTCCTTGGCTATTATCCAACCATTATGCACCGCCTCACACCTAAAACAAGTTTAACCATCAGCCAGAAATCAGCATCTATACTTCTGGACTCCATCTGACTAGAAAACATCCTACCCAAATCAATCTCGTATTTCCAAATAAAATCTTCTACCCTTATTTCAAATCAAAAGGGTCTCATCAAGCTCTATTTCCTATCGTTCATACTAACTATAATTCTCAGCCTACTAATCCTTAATTACCACGGGTAACTTCCATGATAACCAACACACCAGTTAACAGCGACCAACCTGTAACAATCACCAACCAGGTTCCATAACTATATAAAGCCGCAATACCCATAGCCTCTTCACTAAAAAACCCAGAGTCCCCCGTATCATAAATTACCCAATCCCCTATTCCATTAAACTTTAATACTACCTCCACCTCATCATCCTTCAAAATATAGCAAGCAGTCAACAACTCAGACAATAGACCAGTAATAAAAGCCGCTAGAACAGCCTTATTTGAAACTCACACCTCAGGGTATTGCTCAGTAGCCATAGCAGTTGTATAACCAAATACTACTAATATACCCCCCAAATAAATTAAAAACACTATCAGCCCTAAAAAAGAACCCCCAAAATTCAGAACAATCGCACAACCAATCCCACCGCTAATAATTAGCACAAGCCCACCATAAATAGGAGATGGTTTAGTGGCAAAACCCACAAAACTCATCACAAAAACGATACTTAAAATAAATACAATGTATGTTATCATTATTCCTACATGGAATTTAACCATGACTAATGACATGAAAAATCATCGTTGTATTTCAACTATAAGAACATTAATGACCAACATTCGAAAAACCCACCCACTAGCCAAAATTGTCAACAATTCATTCATTGACCTCCCAGCGCCATCTAACATCTCTGCTTGATGGAATTTCGGGTCCTTATTAGGAGTATGCTTGATTCTACAGATTCTAACAGGTTTATTTCTAGCTATACACTACACATCGGACACGGCCACAGCTTTTTCATCGGTCACCCACATCTGTCGAGACGTTAACTACGGCTGAATTATCCGCTATATACATGCAAATGGCGCTTCCATATTCTTCATCTGCCTATTCATACATGTGGGACGAGGCCTATACTATGGATCCTATGTATTCATAGAAACATGAAACATTGGAATTGTACTACTATTCGCAACCATAGCCACAGCATTCATAGGCTATGTACTGCCGTGAGGACAAATATCATTTTGAGGGGCAACTGTAATCACTAACCTTCTCTCCGCCATCCCCTATATCGGAACCAACTTAGTAGAGTGAATCTGAGGTGGCTTCTCAGTAGACAAAGCAACCTTAACACGATTCTTTGCATTTCATTTTATCTTTCCATTCATCATCGCAGCTCTAGCAATAGTACACCTCCTATTTCTACACGAAACCGGATCCAACAACCCCTCAGGAATCACATCAGACTCAGACAAAATTCCGTTTCACCCCTACTACACAATTAAAGATATCCTAGGAATCCTACTCCTGCTCCTAGTCTTAATATCACTAGTTTTATTTTCACCAGACCTATTAGGAGATCCAGACAACTACACCCCTGCAAACCCCCTAAACACCCCTCCACATATCAAACCTGAATGATACTTCCTATTCGCCTATGCCATCCTACGATCTATCCCTAATAAATTAGGAGGTGTACTCGCCCTAGTATTCTCCATCCTAATTTTAGCATTCATTCCATTCCTCCACACATCTAAGCAACGCAGTATAATATTCCGACCCCTCAGCCAATGCCTATTCTGACTTTTAGTCGCCGATCTTCTCACTTTAACTTGGATTGGAGGACAGCCAGTTGAACACCCTTTCATCATTATCGGACAGGTCGCCTCAATTCTATATTTCACCATCCTATTGATTCTAATGCCAACAATTAGCGTTATCGAAAATAATCTTCTAAAATGAAGAGTCTTTGTAGTATAATCATTACCTTGGTCTTGTAAACCAAAAATGGAGAGTAGTCGCCCTCCCTAAGACTCAAGGAAGAAGCTCTTGCTCCACCATCAGCACCCAAAGCTGAAATTCTTCTTAAACTATTCCCTGACACCCCCTACATTCATATATTGGACCACCTCTACTGTGCTATGTCAGTATCTCCAAAAAATCCTTCTTTCCCTCCCCTATGTACGTCGTGCATTAATGGCTTGCCCCATGCATATAAGCATGTACATGATATTATATCTTTACATAGGACATGTCTAGTCCAATTCCACAACCCATTGATCCTCAACAGTAACTAGATGCATATCACTTAGTCCAATAAGGGCTTAATCACCATGCCTCGAGAAACCATCAATCCTTGCCTGTAATGTCACTCTTCTCGCTCCGGGCCCATGCTAATGTGGGGGTTACTATCATGAAACTATACCTGGCATCTGGTTCTTACCTCAGGGCCATGACTCTATTTATTCCAATCCTACTAATTCTCGCAAATGGGACATCTCGATGGACTAGTGACTAATCAGCCCATGATCACACATAACTGTGGTGTCATGCATTTGGTATCTTTTATTTTTAGGGGGGGAATCTGCTATCACTCATCTATGACCGCAACGGCACTAACTCTAACTTATCTTCTGCTCTCAGGGAATATGCCCGTCGCGGCCCTAATGCAGTCAAATAACTTGTAGCTGGACTTATTCATTATCATTTATCAACTCACGCATAAAATCAAGGTGCTATTCAGTCAATGGTTTCAGGACATATAATTCTAGGACACACGTGTGTACACGTACGTACACGTGTGTACACGTACGTACACGTGTGTACACGTACGTACACGTGTGTACACGTACGTACACGTGTGTACACGTACGTACACGTGTGTACACGTACGTACACGTGTGTACACGTACGTACACGTGTGTACACGTACGTACACGTGTGTACACGTACGTACACGTGTGTACACGTACGTACACGTGTGTACACGTACGTACACGTGTGTACACGTACGTACACGTACGTACACGTACGTACCACGTACGTACACGTGTGTACACGTACGTACACGTGTGTACACGTACGTACACGTGTGTACACGTACGTACACGCGCAAGACATTAAGTTAACTTATACAAACCCCCCTTACCCCCCATAAACTCATGTCATCTATTATACACTTATTTATGTCCTGCCAAACCCCAAAAACAGGACTAAGTGCATACAATACTCACAAGCTTTATTTAAATTGTATACAAATGTATTGCTACTCTAGTTAACTTAACACAACAGTCTTACACGCATTCGATCTCGTGGTCTATCTATAGATAGCATCCCCTTTTTTTTTCCTCTCATATTTACTATGTATTTTATTTATTATACACACTACAATTTCAGTATAAGTTAATGTAGCTTAATTAATAAAGCAAGGCACTGAAAATGCCAAGATGAGTCGCACGACTCCATAAACACAAAGGTTTGGTCCTAGCCTTCCTATTAGTTCTTAGTAGACTTACACATGCAAGTCTCCACGCCCCAGTGAGAATGCCCTTAAAATCAGCAGTGATCTAAAGGAGCAGGTATCAAGCACACTCTTAAGTAGCTCATAACACCTTGCTAAGCCACACCCCCACGGGATACAGCAGTGATAAAAATTAAGCCATAAACGAAAGTTTGACTAAGCCATACTAAAAAGGGTTGGTAAATTTCGTGCCAGCCACCGCGGTCATACGATTAACCCAAGGCGTAAAGCGTGTTTAAGATACCTTTGCACTAAAGTTAAAACTTAACTAAGCCGTAAAAAGCTACAGTTACCATAAAATAGACCACGAAAGTGACTTTATAATAATCTGACTACACGATAGCTAAGACCCAAACTGGGATTAGATACCCCACTATGCTTAGCCCTAAACATAGATAATTTTACAACAAAATAATTCGCCAGAGGACTACTAGCAATAGCTTAAAACTCAAAGGACTTGGCGGTGCTTTATATCCCTCTAGAGGAGCCTGTTCTATAATCGATAAACCCCGATAAACCTCACCACCCTTTGCTAATTCAGTCTATATACCGCCATCTTCAGCAAACCCTCAAAAGGTAGAATAGTAAGCACAATCATTTTACATAAAAAAGTTAGGTCAAGGTGTAACTTATGGGGTGGGAAGAAATGGGCTACATTTTCTACCCAAGAACATTCCACGAACGTTTTTATGAAATTAAAAACTGAAGGAGGATTTAGTAGTAAATTAAGAATAGAGAGCTTAATTGAATAGGGCCATGAAGCACGCACACACCGCCCGTCACCCTCCTCAAGTAATAAGACACAACCATAACCATATTAACTTAACTAAGACACAAGAGGAGACAAGTCGTAACAAGGTAAGCATACCGGAAGGTGTGCTTGGATTAATCAAAGTGTAGCTTAACTAAAGCGTCTGGCCTACACCCAGAAGATTTCATTACTTATGACCACTTTGAACAAAAGCTAGCCCAACTAACCCCAAACTTAAGTATCACAGACATATAAAGTAAAACATTTAGTTAAATAATAAAAGTATAGGAGATAGAAATTTTAATTGGAGCGATAGAGATAGTACCGTAAGGGAATGATGAAAGACATCTTAACAGTATTAAACAGCAAAGATTACCCCTTTTACCTTTTGCATAATGAACTAGCCAGAAACGACTTAACAAAGAGAACTTAAGCTAAGCTCCCCGAAACCAGACGAGCTACCCATAAACAATCTAAAAGGATCAACTCATCTATGTAGCAAAATAGTGAGAAGATTTGTGGGTAGAGGTGAAAAGCCTAACGAGCCTGGTGATAGCTGGTTGCCCACAAACAGAATTTTAGTTCAACTTTAAATTTACCTAAAAAAAAACAAAATTTTAATGTAAATTTAAAATATAGTCTAAGAAGGTACAGCTTCTTAGAATCAGGATACAACCTTTATTAGAGAGTATATACTAACATCACCATAGTTGGCTTAAAAGCAGCCACCAATTGAGAAAGCGTTCCAGCTCAACAAACAATATAACTTAATCCCAATCATATTACATCAACTCCTAATTATACCTCCTGGGCCATTCTATTTAAATATAGAAGCAACAATGCTAGTATGAGTAACAAGAACTATTTTCTCCCCGCATAAGCTTATATCAGAAACGGATAGACCACTGATAGTTAACAATCTGATAATATCAACCCAAAAATGAAATACTTATCTACCCTATTGTTAACCCAACACAGGCATGCATTTAAGGAAAGATTAAAAGGAGTAAAAGGAACTCGGCAAACACAAACCCCGCCTGTTTACCAAAAACATCACCTCCAGCATTTCTAGTATTGGAGGCACTGCCTGCCCAGTGACACTTGTTTAACGGCCGCGGTATCCTGACCGTGCAAAGGTAGCATAATCATTTGTTCTCTAAATAAGGACTTGTATGAATGGCCACACGAGGGTTTAACTGTCTCTTATTCCCAATCAGTGAAATTGACCTTCCCGTGAAGAGGCGGGAATGCCACAATAAGACGAGAAGACCCTATGGAGCTTTAATTAACTAACCCAAACTTATGGATACTAAATACCTACAAGGCATAACATTACACCATTATTGTGGGTTAGCAATTTAGGTTGGGGTGACCTCGGAATATAAAAAAACTCCCGAGTGATTAAAATTTAGACCCACAAGTCAAAATATAACATCACTTATTGATCCAATAATTTTTGATCAACGGAACAAGTTACCCTAGGGATAACAGCGCAATCCTATTCAAGAGTCCATATCGACAATAGGGTTTACGACCTCGATGTTGGATCAGGACATCCTAATGGTGCAGCAGCTATTAAGGGTTCGTTTGTTCAACGATTAAAGTCCTACGTGATCTGAGTTCAGACCGGAGTAATCCAGGTCGGTTTCTATCTATTATATAACCTCCCCCAGTACGAAAGGACAAGGGATGTAAGGCCTACCTCACAAAGGCGCCTTAAAACTAATAGATGAAGTCAACTCAATCTAACCAGTTTATCTCCTCATAAGCCCGAGAAAAGGGGCTTTGTTAGGGTGGCAGAGCCCGGTAACTGCGTAAAACTTAAACCTTTATTATCAGAGGTTCAATTCCTCTCCCTAACAAAATGTTCTTTATCAACATTATCTCTCTTATCATCCCAATCCTTCTTGCCGTAGCCTTCCTCACCCTCGTTGAACGAAAAGTCTTAGGCTACATACAACTTCGAAAAGGGCCTAATATCGTAGGCCCCTACGGCCTCCTTCAACCAATCGCAGATGCAGTAAAACTCTTCACAAAAGAACCTCTACGACCACTTACATCCTCCATATCAATATTCATTCTAGCCCCCATTCTAGCTCTATCACTAGCCCTAACTATATGAATCCCTCTCCCAATGCCCTACCCACTCATTAATATAAACTTAGGAGTCCTATTCATACTAGCAATATCAAGTCTCGCCGTATACTCCATCCTTTGGTCAGGATGAGCCTCAAACTCCAAATACGCTCTAATCGGAGCCCTCCGAGCAGTAGCTCAAACAATCTCATATGAAGTAACACTAGCAATCATTCTCCTATCAGTCCTCCTAATAAACGGGTCATTTACACTATCCACACTAATTATCACCCAAGAACATATATGACTAATCTTTCCGGCCTGGCCCCTAGCCATGATATGATTCATTTCTACTCTAGCAGAAACTAACCGAGCCCCCTTCGACTTAACTGAAGGAGAATCCGAACTAGTTTCTGGATTTAACGTAGAGTATGCAGCGGGTCCTTTTGCCCTATTCTTTCTAGCAGAGTACGCAAATATCATTATAATAAATATCCTCACAACAATTCTATTCTTCGGTGCATTCCACAACCCATTTATACCAGAACTCTACTCTATTAACTTCACTATAAAAACCCTCTTACTAACTATCTGCTTCCTATGAATTCGAGCATCATACCCTCGATTCCGCTATGATCAATTAATACACTTATTGTGAAAAAATTTTCTACCCCTAACTTTAGCCCTATGCATATGACATGTTGCCTTACCCATTATTACCGCGAGTATCCCACCCCAAACATAAGAAATATGTCTGATAAAAGAGTTACTTTGATAGAGTAAATAATAGAGGTTTAAATCCTCTTATTTCTAGAATAATAGGCTTCGAACCTAATCTTAAGAATTCAAAGATCTTCGTGCTACCAAACTTACACTATATTCTACAGTAAGGTCAGCTAAATTAAGCTATCGGGCCCATACCCCGAAAATGTTGGTTTATACCCTTCCCGTACTAATAAAACCCCCTATTCTCACTATTATTATAGCAACTATCATGGCAGGGACCATAATCGTCATACTAAGCTCGCACTGATTACTGATCTGAATTGGATTCGAAATAAACATGCTAGCCATCATCCCTATCCTCATAAAAAAGTATAATCCACGAGCCATAGAAGCCTCTACAAAATATTTTCTTACACAAGCTACTGCCTCAATATTACTAATAATAGGAGTCACCATTAACCTTCTTTACTCCGGCCAATGAGTAATCTCAAAAATCTCAAACCCCATCGCATCCATCATAATAACCACCGCCCTAACAATAAAACTAGGCCTATCTCCATTCCACTTCTGAGTTCCCGAAGTAGCACAAGGAGTAACACTTATATCAGGAATAATCCTACTAACATGACAAAAAATCGCACCTATATCCATCCTATATCAAATCTCCCCATCAATTAACACCAACCTTCTTATACTAATAGCCCTCGCATCCGTTCTAGTAGGAGGCTGAGGCGGACTAAATCAAACTCAACTACGAAAAATCATAGCATACTCCTCCATTGCCCACATAGGCTGAATAGCCGCTATCATTATTTACAACCCTACAATAATAATCCTAAACTTAACTTTATATATTCTAATAACACTATCTACCTTCATACTATTCATATTAAACTCATCCACCACAACCTTATCCTTATCCCACATATGAAATAAATTTCCCCTAATCACCTCCATAATCTTAATCTTAATATTATCCCTAGGAGGACTACCCCCATTATCTGGCTTCATCCCTAAATGAATAATTATTCAAGAATTAACAAAAAATAACATAATTATTATTCCAACACTAATAGCCATCACCGCTCTACTTAACTTATATTTCTACCTGCGACTCACATATAGCACCGCACTTACCATATTCCCGTCCACAAATAACATAAAAATAAAATGACAATTCGAGTACACAAAAAAGGCAACCCTACTACCCCCCTTAATCATTATCTCAACTATACTACTCCCGCTAACACCTATATTATCAGTCTTGGACTAGGAGTTTAGGTTAGACCAGACCAAGAGCCTTCAAAGCTCTAAGCAAGTGCTATACACTTAACCCCTGACCAAATCACCTCTAAGGGCTGCAAGAATCTATCTTACATCAATTGAATGCAAATCAAACACTTTAATTAAGCTAAGCCCTCCCTAGATTGGTGAGCTTCTACCTCACGAAATTTTAGTTAACAGCTAAATACCCTAGTAACTGGCTTCAATCTACCTTCTCCCGCCGCGTAGAAAAAAAAGGCGGGAGAAGCCCCGGCGGCGTCTAGGCTGCTTCTTTGAATTTGCAATTCAATATGAAAATTCACCACAGAGCTTGGCAAAAAGAGGACTTAAACCTCTATTTTTAGATTTACAGTCTAATGCTTTTATCAGCCATTTTACCTATGTTCATTAACCGATGACTGTTCTCTACTAATCACAAAGATATTGGTACTTTATACTTACTATTTGGAGCATGAGCCGGCATAGTAGGCACTGCCTTGAGCCTCCTCATCCGAGCCGAACTAGGTCAGCCCGGTACTTTACTAGGCGACGATCAAATTTATAACGTCGTCGTAACCGCCCATGCTTTCGTAATAATCTTCTTCATAGTCATGCCCATTATAATTGGGGGCTTTGGAAACTGACTAGTGCCATTAATAATTGGTGCTCCGGACATGGCATTCCCCCGAATAAATAACATGAGCTTCTGACTTCTTCCTCCATCTTTTCTTCTACTATTAGCATCTTCTATGGTAGAAGCAGGTGCAGGAACGGGGTGGACCGTTTACCCCCCACTGGCTGGCAATCTGGCCCATGCAGGAGCATCCGTTGATCTTACAATTTTCTCCTTACATTTAGCCGGAGTCTCTTCTATTTTAGGGGCAATTAATTTCATTACTACTATTATCAACATAAAACCCCCTGCAATATCCCAGTATCAAACCCCCCTATTTGTATGATCAGTACTAATTACAGCAGTTCTACTCCTACTATCCCTGCCTGTACTGGCTGCTGGAATTACAATACTTTTAACAGACCGTAATCTTAATACGACATTTTTCGATCCCGCTGGAGGAGGAGACCCTATCCTATATCAACACTTATTCTGATTCTTCGGACATCCTGAAGTTTACATTCTTATCCTGCCAGGGTTCGGAATAATTTCTCACATTGTCACTTACTACTCAGGGAAAAAAGAGCCTTTCGGCTATATAGGAATAGTATGGGCAATAATATCTATTGGGTTTTTAGGCTTTATCGTATGAGCTCACCATATGTTTACTGTAGGAATAGACGTAGACACACGAGCATACTTCACATCCGCCACTATAATTATCGCTATTCCAACAGGAGTAAAAGTATTTAGTTGACTGGCAACACTTCACGGAGGCAATATTAAATGATCTCCAGCTATGCTATGAGCTTTAGGGTTTATTTTCTTATTCACAGTAGGCGGGCTAACAGGCATTGTCCTAGCTAATTCGTCCTTAGACATCGTTCTTCATGATACGTATTATGTTGTAGCTCATTTTCACTATGTGCTCTCAATGGGAGCAGTTTTTGCCATTATGGGAGGATTTGCCCACTGATTCCCCTTATTCTCAGGTTATACTCTTAACGATACTTGAGCAAAGATTCACTTTACAATTATATTTGTGGGAGTAAATATAACTTTCTTCCCTCAGCATTTCCTAGGTTTATCCGGAATACCTCGTCGGTACTCTGACTATCCAGATGCATATACCACCTGAAATACCGTCTCCTCTATAGGATCGTTTATCTCGCTTACAGCGGTGATGCTTATAATTTTTATAATCTGAGAGGCCTTTGCATCCAAACGAGAAGTTGCTATAGTAGAACTTACTACAACTAATATTGAATGACTACATGGATGTCCCCCTCCATATCACACGTTCGAAGAACCTACATATGTAATCCAAAAATAAGAAAGGAAGGAATCGAACCCCCTAAAATTGGTTTCAAGCCAATGTCATAACCACTATGTCTTTCTCAATCAGGAGGTATTAGTAAAATATTACATAACTTTGTCAAGGTTAAATTATAGGTGAAACCCCTATATACCTCTATGGCGTACCCATTTCAACTCGGATTACAGGACGCAACCTCCCCTATTATAGAGGAGCTACTTCATTTTCATGACCATACACTAATAATTGTATTCTTAATCAGTTCTTTAGTTCTCTACATCATTTCCCTAATATTGACTACAAAATTAACTCATACAAGCACAATAGACGCACAGGAAGTAGAAACAGTATGAACTATCCTACCCGCCATTATCCTAATCCTAATCGCTCTACCTTCCCTCCGAATCCTTTATATAATAGACGAAATCAATAACCCCTCTTTAACCGTGAAAACAATAGGCCACCAATGATACTGAAGCTATGAATATACTGATTATGAAGACTTAAACTTTGACTCCTACATAATCCCAACACAAGAATTAAAGCCAGGAGAACTCCGACTATTAGAAGTAGACAACCGAGTTGTCCTCCCAATAGAAATAACCATCCGAATACTTATTTCTTCAGAAGACGTTTTGCATTCATGAGCTGTTCCATCACTAGGTCTAAAAACTGACGCTATTCCAGGACGACTAAACCAAACCACCCTTATAGCCATACGACCGGGACTGTATTATGGCCAGTGCTCTGAAATCTGCGGATCTAACCATAGCTTTATACCCATTGTTCTTGAAATAGTCCCCCTATCTTATTTTGAAACCTGATCTGCCTTAATAGTATAACCTAGACTAGACTTACTCATTAAGAAGCTATAAAGCATTAACCTTTTAAGTTAAAGACTGGGAGTTTTAACCTCCCCTTAATGAAATGCCACAGCTAGACACATCCACCTGATTTATTATAATCTTTTCAATATTTCTCACCCTCTTCATTCTATTCCAACTAAAAATTTCAAATCACCACTACCCGGAAAACCCAATAACCAAGTCTACTAAAATCACTAGTCAACATAATCCTTGAGAAAACAAATGAACGAAAATTTATTCGCCTCTTTCGCTGCCCCCTCAATAATAGGTCTCCCTATTGTAGTACTGATCGTCATATTCCCTTCCATTTTATTCCCAGCACCCAATCGCCTAATCAATAATCGGTTAATCTCCATTCAGCAATGATTAATTCAATTAACATCAAAACAAATACTAGCAATTCATAATCAAAAGGGACGAACCTGAGCTCTCATACTTATATCACTAATTCTATTCATTGGTTCAACTAACCTACTTGGACTACTACCCCACTCATTTACGCCCACGACACAACTCTCTATAAACCTCGGAATAGCAATCCCCCTATGAGCAGGGACAGTAATTACCGGTTTCCGCTATAAGACCAAAGCATCCTTGGCACACTTTCTACCCCAAGGCACCCCTCTTCCCCTAATTCCAATACTAGTAATCATCGAAACTATTAGTCTATTCATTCAACCCATAGCTCTAGCCGTTCGATTAACCGCCAATATTACTGCAGGACACCTCCTAATCCATTTGATTGGAGGGGCTACCTTAGCTCTTATTAATATTAGCGCGACCACAGCTTTCATCACTTTTATTATTTTAATTCTATTTACGATTCTAGAGTTTGCTGTTGCCTTAATTCAAGCCTATGTCTTTACCTTACTAGTAAGTCTATACTTACATGACAACACCTAATGACCCACCAAACTCACGCTTACCATATAGTTAACCCAAGCCCATGACCGCTAACAGGAGCCCTTTCTGCCCTTCTTATAACATCGGGTCTTATCATATGATTTCACTATAACTCAATATCCCTACTTACATTAGGATTCACAACCAACCTGCTAACCATATACCAGTGATGACGAGATGTGATCCGAGAAGGCACATTCCAAGGACATCACACCCCTATTGTACAAAAAGGACTACGGTACGGAATAGTTCTTTTTATTGTATCAGAAGTATTTTTCTTTGCAGGCTTCTTTTGAGCCTTTTACCATTCCAGCCTAGCCCCTACTCCTGAACTTGGAGGTTGCTGACCTCCCACCGGCATTATTCCTCTTAACCCACTAGAAGTTCCTCTACTCAACACCTCAGTCCTCCTAGCCTCCGGAGTATCTATTACTTGAGCCCATCATAGTTTAATAGAAGGCAATCGTAAACACATACTTCAAGGCCTATTTATTACAATCTCCTTAGGCGTATATTTTACACTATTACAGGCCTCCGAATACTACGAGACATCTTTTACAATCTCCGACGGAGTGTACGGATCTACCTTTTTTATAGCTACTGGGTTTCACGGACTACATGTAATTATTGGCTCCACATTCCTTATCGTGTGCTTTCTCCGACAACTATACTACCACTTCACATCAAACCACCACTTCGGATTTGAAGCCGCTGCATGATATTGACACTTTGTTGATGTAGTCTGACTATTCTTATATGTATCTATTTATTGATGAGGATCCTATTTCTTTAGTATAACTAGTACAATTGACTTCCAATCAGTTAGCTCCAGATCAACCTGGAAAGAAGTAATAAACGTAATACTAACCTTGATAACTAATGTAACCCTAGCGTCCTTACTTGTACTAATCGCATTCTGACTTCCCCAACTAAATATTTATACAGACAAGACAAGCCCCTACGAATGTGGTTTTGACCCCATGGGATCTGCTCGCCTACCTTTCTCTATAAAATTCTTCCTAGTTGCCATCACATTCCTGCTTTTCGACCTAGAAATCGCACTCCTACTCCCACTTCCCTGAGCGTCACAAACCAACAAGTTGACAACAATACTTATCATAGCACTCCTACTAATCTCCCTCCTAGCTGCAAGCCTAGCGTACGAATGAACCGAAAAGGGGCTAGAATGAACCGAATATGATAATTAGTTTAAGCCAAAACAAATGATTTCGACTCATTTGATTATGATTTATCTCATAATTATCATATGTCCATAGTATATATTAATATCTTTCTGGCATTCATTCTTTCTCTAATAGGTATACTTGTTTATCGATCACACCTAATATCATCGCTACTATGCTTAGAGGGCATAATATTATCACTATTTGTAATAATATCTGTAACTATTCTCAACAACCACCTTACATTAGCCAGCATGATACCAATCGTACTACTAGTATTTGCTGCCTGCGAAGCAGCATTAGGACTATCTCTACTAGTTATAGTATCTAACACCTACGGGACTGATTACGTACAAAACCTAAACCTCTTACAATGCTAAAAATTATCATCCCCACTATCATACTGATCCCCCTTACATGAGTATCAAAGCCTAACATAATCTGAATTAACACGACAACATATGGTTTGCTAATCAGCTTAATCAGCTTATTCTACCTGAATCAACCAAATGATAATACATTGAACCCCTCCTTAATATTTTTCTCTGACTCCCTATCAGCACCGCTACTAGCACTTACAACATGACTTCTACCCCTTATACTTATAGCAAGCCAACACCATTTATCAAAAGAACCCTTAACTCGAAAAAAACTATATATTTCAATACTGATTCTTCTCCAGTTGTTCCTAATTATAACTTTCACCGCCTCTGAACTTATCTTCTTTTACATCCTATTTGAGGCAACACTAATCCCAACCCTGATCATTATTACCCGATGGGGGAATCAAACTGAACGACTAAACGCAGGGCTCTACTTCTTATTTTATACTTTAATAGGATCTCTCCCACTCCTAGTAGCTCTCCTTTACATCCACAATTTCATGGGCTCCCTAAATTTTCTCATAATTCAATACTGAATTCAACCTCTGCCAAACTCCTGATCTAATGTTTTCTTATGATTGGCATGCATGATAGCATTCATAGTAAAGATACCTCTATACGGCCTCCACTTGTGACTACCAAAAGCACACGTAGAGGCCCCTATTGCCGGCTCCATGGTACTTGCCGCCGTACTCCTGAAATTAGGAGGCTATGGCATGATACGAATTACAACCCTACTAAACCCCCTGACCAACTTCATAGCGTATCCTTTCATAATATTATCTCTATGAGGCATAATCATAACAAGCTCTATCTGTCTCCGTCAAACAGATCTAAAATCCCTAATTGCATACTCCTCAGTTAGTCATATGGCACTCGTTATTGTAGCGGTTCTTATTCAAACACCATGAAGTTATATAGGTGCAACAGCCCTAATAATTGCCCATGGTTTAACATCCTCGATGCTATTCTGCTTAGCCAACTCCAATTACGAACGAATCCATAGCCGTACTATGATTCTCGCACGAGGACTTCAAACCCTCCTTCCCCTGATAGCAGCCTGATGGTTATTAGCAAGCCTCACAAATCTGGCTCTTCCTCCAACAATTAATCTTATCGGAGAACTATTTGTAGTGATATCCTCATTCTCATGATCCAACATTACTATTATTCTAATAGGAATTAACATCACCATCACTGCCCTATACTCACTTTATATACTAATCACCACACAGCGTGGTAAATATTCCCACCATATCAAAAATATCAAACCGTCATTCACACGAGAAAATGCCCTAATAACCTTGCATCTACTGCCTCTACTCCTCCTATCCCTTAACCCTAAAATTATTCTCGGTCCCATCTACTGTAAGCATAGTTTAACAAAAACATTAGATTGTGAATCTAATAATAAAAGCTCAAACCTTTTTGCTTACCGAAAAAGTACTGCAAGAACTGCTAACTCATGCTCCCATGTATAAGAACATGGCTTTTTCAACTTTTATAGGATAGAAGTAATCCATTGGTCTTAGGAACCAAAAAATTGGTGCAACTCCAAATAAAAGTAATAAATATATTTACTTCATGCATAATCACAGCTCTAGTCATTCTTACTTTGCCCATCATTATAACCTCTACTAAACTCTACAAAAATAAGCTATACCCATACTATGTAAAAACCGCTACTTCTTACGCATTCATAATTAGCATAATTCCCACAATAATATTCATCTACTCAGGACAGGAAACAATTGTTTCAAACTGACATTGAATAACAATCCAGACCATAAAACTATCCATGAGTTTTAAATTAGACTACTTCTCAATAATCTTTGTGCCCGTAGCCCTTTTTGTCACGTGGTCTATTATAGAGTTTTCTATATGATATATACACTCCGATCCTTATATTAACCGATTTTTCAAGTATCTTCTCTTATTTCTTATTACTATAATAGTCTTAGTCACCGCAAACAACATATTCCAACTATTCATTGGCTGAGAAGGAGTTGGCATTATATCATTTTTACTTATTGGATGATGATACGGCCGAACCGATGCAAATACAGCTGCCCTACAAGCTATCCTCTATAACCGTATTGGAGATGTAGGCTTCATTATAACCATAGCATGGTTTCTATTGAACTTAAACACATGAGACCTTCAACAAATCTTTATTACAACAAACGATAATTTTAATTTGCCGCTACTTGGCTTACTATTAGCAGCTACCGGTAAATCTGCTCAATTCGGCTTACATCCCTGACTCCCCTCAGCCATAGAAGGCCCCACTCCTGTATCAGCCCTACTTCACTCAAGCACAATAGTTGTAGCAGGAGTATTTCTTCTTATCCGCTTTCATCCACTAATAGAGCATAATCAAACTATTCAAACCCTCACTTTATGCTTAGGGGCTATTACTACACTATTTACTGCAATCTGCGCTCTTACACAGAACGATATCAAAAAAATTGTAGCGTTCTCTACCTCAAGCCAACTAGGCCTAATAATAGTAACAATTGGCATTAACCAGCCTTACCTAGCCTTCTTACACATCTGCACTCACGCATTTTTTAAAGCTATGTTATTCATATGTTCAGGGTCAATTATCCACAGCCTAAACGATGAACAAGACATTCGAAAGATAGGTGGCCTATTTAAAGTCCTTCCCTTCACCACAACTTCCCTGATTGTCGGAAGCCTCGCATTAACAGGCATACCTTTCCTTACAGGATTCTACTCCAAAGACCTGATCATCGAGTCCGCTAACACGTCGAATACCAACGCCTGAGCCCTCTTAATTACACTCGTTGCCACATCCCTAACCGCTGCCTACAGCACCCGAATTATATTCTTCGCTCTACTAGGCCAGCCCCGCTTCTCCCCTATAATCCTTATCAACGAGAATAATCCTCTCCTAATTAACTCTATTAAACGACTCCTTATCGGAAGTGTATTTGCAGGATACATTATCTCCCACAGCATCACACCCACCACCATCCCACAGATAACTATGCCTCATTATCTAAAAATGATAGCCCTTGCAGTAACTATCTTGGGTTTCATCCTGGCACTAGAACTAAACCTTACCATACAAGGACTCAAATTTAACTATCCATCTAATTACTTTAAATTTTCCACCCTCCTTGGCTATTATCCAACCATTATGCACCGCCTCACACCTAAAACAAGTTTAACCATCAGCCAGAAATCAGCATCTATACTTCTGGACTCCATCTGACTAGAAAACATCCTACCCAAATCAATCTCGTATTTCCAAATAAAATCTTCTACCCTTATTTCAAATCAAAAGGGTCTCATCAAGCTCTATTTCCTATCGTTCATACTAACTATAATTCTCAGCCTACTAATCCTTAATTACCACGGGTAACTTCCATGATAACCAACACACCAGTTAACAGCGACCAACCTGTAACAATCACCAACCAGGTTCCATAACTATATAAAGCCGCAATACCCATAGCCTCTTCACTAAAAAACCCAGAGTCCCCCGTATCATAAATTACCCAATCCCCTATTCCATTAAACTTTAATACTACCTCCACCTCATCATCCTTCAAAATATAGCAAGCAGTCAACAACTCAGACAATAGACCAGTAATAAAAGCCGCTAGAACAGCCTTATTTGAAACTCACACCTCAGGGTATTGCTCAGTAGCCATAGCAGTTGTATAACCAAATACTACTAATATACCCCCCAAATAAATTAAAAACACTATCAGCCCTAAAAAAGAACCCCCAAAATTCAGAACAATCGCACAACCAATCCCACCGCTAATAATTAGCACAAGCCCACCATAAATAGGAGATGGTTTAGTGGCAAAACCCACAAAACTCATCACAAAAACGATACTTAAAATAAATACAATGTATGTTATCATTATTCCTACATGGAATTTAACCATGACTAATGACATGAAAAATCATCGTTGTATTTCAACTATAAGAACATTAATGACCAACATTCGAAAAACCCACCCACTAGCCAAAATTGTCAACAATTCATTCATTGACCTCCCAGCGCCATCTAACATCTCTGCTTGATGGAATTTCGGGTCCTTATTAGGAGTATGCTTGATTCTACAGATTCTAACAGGTTTATTTCTAGCTATACACTACACATCGGACACGGCCACAGCTTTTTCATCGGTCACCCACATCTGTCGAGACGTTAACTACGGCTGAATTATCCGCTATATACATGCAAATGGCGCTTCCATATTCTTCATCTGCCTATTCATACATGTGGGACGAGGCCTATACTATGGATCCTATGTATTCATAGAAACATGAAACATTGGAATTGTACTACTATTCGCAACCATAGCCACAGCATTCATAGGCTATGTACTGCCGTGAGGACAAATATCATTTTGAGGGGCAACTGTAATCACTAACCTTCTCTCCGCCATCCCCTATATCGGAACCAACTTAGTAGAGTGAATCTGAGGTGGCTTCTCAGTAGACAAAGCAACCTTAACACGATTCTTTGCATTTCATTTTATCTTTCCATTCATCATCGCAGCTCTAGCAATAGTACACCTCCTATTTCTACACGAAACCGGATCCAACAACCCCTCAGGAATCACATCAGACTCAGACAAAATTCCGTTTCACCCCTACTACACAATTAAAGATATCCTAGGAATCCTACTCCTGCTCCTAGTCTTAATATCACTAGTTTTATTTTCACCAGACCTATTAGGAGATCCAGACAACTACACCCCTGCAAACCCCCTAAACACCCCTCCACATATCAAACCTGAATGATACTTCCTATTCGCCTATGCCATCCTACGATCTATCCCTAATAAATTAGGAGGTGTACTCGCCCTAGTATTCTCCATCCTAATTTTAGCATTCATTCCATTCCTCCACACATCTAAGCAACGCAGTATAATATTCCGACCCCTCAGCCAATGCCTATTCTGACTTTTAGTCGCCGATCTTCTCACTTTAACTTGGATTGGAGGACAGCCAGTTGAACA
Organism: Canis aureus; assembly: GCF_053574225.1. Classification (NCBI taxonomy): domain Eukaryota; kingdom Metazoa; phylum Chordata; class Mammalia; order Carnivora; family Canidae; genus Canis; species Canis aureus. The sequence goes on from NW_027554504.1 coordinate 29,948, forward strand.
CCCTTTCATCATTATCGGACAGGTCGCCTCAATTCTATATTTCACCATCCTATTGATTCTAATGCCAACAATTAGCGTTATCGAAAATAATCTTCTAAAATGAAGAGTCTTTGTAGTATAATCATTACCTTGGTCTTGTAAACCAAAAATGGAGAGTAGTCGCCCTCCCTAAGACTCAAGGAAGAAGCTCTTGCTCCACCATCAGCACCCAAAGCTGAAATTCTTCTTAAACTATTCCCTGACACCCCCTACATTCATATATTGGACCACCTCTACTGTGCTATGTCAGTATCTCCAAAAAATCCTTCTTTCCCTCCCCTATGTACGTCGTGCATTAATGGCTTGCCCCATGCATATAAGCATGTACATGATATTATATCTTTACATAGGACATGTCTAGTCCAATTCCACAACCCATTGATCCTCAACAGTAACTAGATGCATATCACTTAGTCCAATAAGGGCTTAATCACCATGCCTCGAGAAACCATCAATCCTTGCCTGTAATGTCACTCTTCTCGCTCCGGGCCCATGCTAATGTGGGGGTTACTATCATGAAACTATACCTGGCATCTGGTTCTTACCTCAGGGCCATGACTCTATTTATTCCAATCCTACTAATTCTCGCAAATGGGACATCTCGATGGACTAGTGACTAATCAGCCCATGATCACACATAACTGTGGTGTCATGCATTTGGTATCTTTTATTTTTAGGGGGGGAATCTGCTATCACTCATCTATGACCGCAACGGCACTAACTCTAACTTATCTTCTGCTCTCAGGGAATATGCCCGTCGCGGCCCTAATGCAGTCAAATAACTTGTAGCTGGACTTATTCATTATCATTTATCAACTCACGCATAAAATCAAGGTGCTATTCAGTCAATGGTTTCAGGACATATAATTCTAGGACACACGTGTGTACACGTACGTACACGTGTGTACACGTACGTACACGTGTGTACACGTACGTACACGTGTGTACACGTACGTACACGTGTGTACACGTACGTACACGTGTGTACACGTACGTACACGTGTGTACACGTACGTACACGTACGTACACGTGTGTACACGTACGTACACGTGTGTACACGTACGTACACGTGTGTACACGTACGTACACGTGTGTACACGTACGTACACGTGTGTACACGTACGTACACGTGTGTACACGTACGTACACGTGTGTACACGTACGTACACGCGCAAGACATTAAGTTAACTTATACAAACCCCCCTTACCCCCCATAAACTCATGTCATCTATTATACACTTATTTATGTCCTGCCAAACCCCAAAAACAGGACTAAGTGCATACAATACTCACAAGCTTTATTTAAATTGTATACAAATGTATTGCTACTCTAGTTAACTTAACACAACAGTCTTACACGCATTCGATCTCGTGGTCTATCTATAGATAGCATCCCCTTTTTTTTTCCTCTCATATTTACTATGTATTTTATTTATTATACACACTACAATTTCAGTATAAGTTAATGTAGCTTAATTAATAAAGCAAGGCACTGAAAATGCCAAGATGAGTCGCACGACTCCATAAACACAAAGGTTTGGTCCTAGCCTTCCTATTAGTTCTTAGTAGACTTACACATGCAAGTCTCCACGCCCCAGTGAGAATGCCCTTAAAATCAGCAGTGATCTAAAGGAGCAGGTATCAAGCACACTCTTAAGTAGCTCATAACACCTTGCTAAGCCACACCCCCACGGGATACAGCAGTGATAAAAATTAAGCCATAAACGAAAGTTTGACTAAGCCATACTAAAAAGGGTTGGTAAATTTCGTGCCAGCCACCGCGGTCATACGATTAACCCAAACTAATAGGCCCACGGCGTAAAGCGTGTTTAAGATACCTTTGCACTAAAGTTAAAACTTAACTAAGCCGTAAAAAGCTACAGTTACCATAAAATAGACCACGAAAGTGACTTTATAATAATCTGACTACACGATAGCTAAGACCCAAACTGGGATTAGATACCCCACTATGCTTAGCCCTAAACATAGATAATTTTACAACAAAATAATTCGCCAGAGGACTACTAGCAATAGCTTAAAACTCAAAGGACTTGGCGGTGCTTTATATCCCTCTAGAGGAGCCTGTTCTATAATCGATAAACCCCGATAAACCTCACCACCCTTTGCTAATTCAGTCTATATACCGCCATCTTCAGCAAACCCTCAAAAGGTAGAATAGTAAGCACAATCATTTTACATAAAAAAGTTAGGTCAAGGTGTAACTTATGGGGTGGGAAGAAATGGGCTACATTTTCTACCCAAGAACATTCCACGAACGTTTTTATGAAATTAAAAACTGAAGGAGGATTTAGTAGTAAATTAAGAATAGAGAGCTTAATTGAATAGGGCCATGAAGCACGCACACACCGCCCGTCACCCTCCTCAAGTAATAAGACACAACCATAACCATATTAACTTAACTAAGACACAAGAGGAGACAAGTCGTAACAAGGTAAGCATACCGGAAGGTGTGCTTGGATTAATCAAAGTGTAGCTTAACTAAAGCGTCTGGCCTACACCCAGAAGATTTCATTACTTATGACCACTTTGAACAAAAGCTAGCCCAACTAACCCCAAACTTAAGTATCACAGACATATAAAGTAAAACATTTAGTTAAATAATAAAAGTATAGGAGATAGAAATTTTAATTGGAGCGATAGAGATAGTACCGTAAGGGAATGATGAAAGACATCTTAACAGTATTAAACAGCAAAGATTACCCCTTTTACCTTTTGCATAATGAACTAGCCAGAAACGACTTAACAAAGAGAACTTAAGCTAAGCTCCCCGAAACCAGACGAGCTACCCATAAACAATCTAAAAGGATCAACTCATCTATGTAGCAAAATAGTGAGAAGATTTGTGGGTAGAGGTGAAAAGCCTAACGAGCCTGGTGATAGCTGGTTGCCCACAAACAGAATTTTAGTTCAACTTTAAATTTACCTAAAAAAAAACAAAATTTTAATGTAAATTTAAAATATAGTCTAAGAAGGTACAGCTTCTTAGAATCAGGATACAACCTTTATTAGAGAGTATATACTAACATCACCATAGTTGGCTTAAAAGCAGCCACCAATTGAGAAAGCGTTCCAGCTCAACAAACAATATAACTTAATCCCAATCATATTACATCAACTCCTAATTATACCTCCTGGGCCATTCTATTTAAATATAGAAGCAACAATGCTAGTATGAGTAACAAGAACTATTTTCTCCCCGCATAAGCTTATATCAGAAACGGATAGACCACTGATAGTTAACAATCTGATAATATCAACCCAAAAATGAAATACTTATCTACCCTATTGTTAACCCAACACAGGCATGCATTTAAGGAAAGATTAAAAGGAGTAAAAGGAACTCGGCAAACACAAACCCCGCCTGTTTACCAAAAACATCACCTCCAGCATTTCTAGTATTGGAGGCACTGCCTGCCCAGTGACACTTGTTTAACGGCCGCGGTATCCTGACCGTGCAAAGGTAGCATAATCATTTGTTCTCTAAATAAGGACTTGTATGAATGGCCACACGAGGGTTTAACTGTCTCTTATTCCCAATCAGTGAAATTGACCTTCCCGTGAAGAGGCGGGAATGCCACAATAAGACGAGAAGACCCTATGGAGCTTTAATTAACTAACCCAAACTTATGGATACTAAATACCTACAAGGCATAACATTACACCATTATTGTGGGTTAGCAATTTAGGTTGGGGTGACCTCGGAATATAAAAAAACTCCCGAGTGATTAAAATTTAGACCCACAAGTCAAAATATAACATCACTTATTGATCCAATAATTTTTGATCAACGGAACAAGTTACCCTAGGGATAACAGCGCAATCCTATTCAAGAGTCCATATCGACAATAGGGTTTACGACCTCGATGTTGGATCAGGACATCCTAATGGTGCAGCAGCTATTAAGGGTTCGTTTGTTCAACGATTAAAGTCCTACGTGATCTGAGTTCAGACCGGAGTAATCCAGGTCGGTTTCTATCTATTATATAACCTCCCCCAGTACGAAAGGACAAGGGATGTAAGGCCTACCTCACAAAGGCGCCTTAAAACTAATAGATGAAGTCAACTCAATCTAACCAGTTTATCTCCTCATAAGCCCGAGAAAAGGGGCTTTGTTAGGGTGGCAGAGCCCGGTAACTGCGTAAAACTTAAACCTTTATTATCAGAGGTTCAATTCCTCTCCCTAACAAAATGTTCTTTATCAACATTATCTCTCTTATCATCCCAATCCTTCTTGCCGTAGCCTTCCTCACCCTCGTTGAACGAAAAGTCTTAGGCTACATACAACTTCGAAAAGGGCCTAATATCGTAGGCCCCTACGGCCTCCTTCAACCAATCGCAGATGCAGTAAAACTCTTCACAAAAGAACCTCTACGACCACTTACATCCTCCATATCAATATTCATTCTAGCCCCCATTCTAGCTCTATCACTAGCCCTAACTATATGAATCCCTCTCCCAATGCCCTACCCACTCATTAATATAAACTTAGGAGTCCTATTCATACTAGCAATATCAAGTCTCGCCGTATACTCCATCCTTTGGTCAGGATGAGCCTCAAACTCCAAATACGCTCTAATCGGAGCCCTCCGAGCAGTAGCTCAAACAATCTCATATGAAGTAACACTAGCAATCATTCTCCTATCAGTCCTCCTAATAAACGGGTCATTTACACTATCCACACTAATTATCACCCAAGAACATATATGACTAATCTTTCCGGCCTGGCCCCTAGCCATGATATGATTCATTTCTACTCTAGCAGAAACTAACCGAGCCCCCTTCGACTTAACTGAAGGAGAATCCGAACTAGTTTCTGGATTTAACGTAGAGTATGCAGCGGGTCCTTTTGCCCTATTCTTTCTAGCAGAGTACGCAAATATCATTATAATAAATATCCTCACAACAATTCTATTCTTCGGTGCATTCCACAACCCATTTATACCAGAACTCTACTCTATTAACTTCACTATAAAAACCCTCTTACTAACTATCTGCTTCCTATGAATTCGAGCATCATACCCTCGATTCCGCTATGATCAATTAATACACTTATTGTGAAAAAATTTTCTACCCCTAACTTTAGCCCTATGCATATGACATGTTGCCTTACCCATTATTACCGCGAGTATCCCACCCCAAACATAAGAAATATGTCTGATAAAAGAGTTACTTTGATAGAGTAAATAATAGAGGTTTAAATCCTCTTATTTCTAGAATAATAGGCTTCGAACCTAATCTTAAGAATTCAAAGATCTTCGTGCTACCAAACTTACACTATATTCTACAGTAAGGTCAGCTAAATTAAG